>NW_015654935.1:334093-384959 GCF_001515625.1 Sinocyclocheilus rhinocerous
TTTTTTTTTTTTTTTTCAGAGAATGAAATATATTCTCAAAAAAAAAAAACAGGTCTTAATATCTTATGTAGTTTTGCTTCTCAAGTAAACTTTTCTCGTTTAAAAGATGTTTAAATATTTCTATTGGAAAATGAGAGGGAAATACTGATAAATAAAATTATTTTTGCAGTGTAAATATAACCAGCAGAAACATTCTCATTTTTATTGAGCTAAACAGGATGTTTCATAAGAATGATAAGGAATAGATTTTATATGAAACGGATGTTACGCTTCTCCTCAACATTTCAGATAATAAAAACATACAGGCGAGAGAAGCAACCACCAACAAGGAGAGAAAGAAATCTGGACAAGAAAACAAAATGCTTCATTAACTCTGATCAAATGAGTGAAGTAATCACAGAGACAGCGAGAGAAAGCGATAGAACTTGACTCCAGACCAGACAGTCATTTGCAGAGTGAGTGTAATTGCAGGAGACCTACTGTATGCTAACAGCCACGTACGTGTGTGTGTGTGCGTGTATGCATGTGACTGCATGTGACTGCTGCTCAGTGACGCAATGTGACTTCAGTATGTGGATAATAATGAATATAGCTGAGAGATGGATTTAGAATTTTAGAAGAGTTCTGCAAATTAACATCTATAAGCATCTCTGCCAATATAATGGAATATGAGTAAAGTAGGGGGAACATCCATCCATCTGAGACTTTAAACAAAAATCTTTGTTTTTGCAGATCTGAGTAGATGAAAGGCAAAACTTGCTCAGCTTTGCAAATGTGTGTATAATTCAGAATATAACATGACACCTGTTCTACAAACAAATTCTACAAACAAATTAACAATTTGAGAGATTTTTAGTACATATGAAATAAACACAAACTGGCTTCTAACTTGTCTAAACTGGTCATTTGCTGGGGACCCACTTTATATTAAGTGGCCTTAACAACTTTTAAATTAATAATTTGGTACAATGCACTTATTGTGTACATAGATGTTTTTACATTGTACTTATATTTTAAAAATACCTGCATGTAATTACATCTGTAATTAATTTCTGTAATTACATTTATAATTACACAGTTGACCCATCTCTTACACCTTAACCCACCCTTAAACTTACCCATACCAACAAACCTGTCCCTAACCTTACCCATATCCCACCTCAATAGCAGCAAAAGTGTTTTGCAATACAATATGAACACAATAAGTACATTGTACTTAATTTTTGATGTAAGTACATAGTAGTTAAGGCCACTTAATATAAAGTGGGGCCTTTGCTGGTTCAAGCTGCTAGAAATTTACCAGTTATAAACCAGAAATAAACCAGTTACCAGCTGGTTATGCCATATTAAAGGGATAATTCACACAAGACAATTCTGTCATCGTTTACTCCCCCTTCTGTCATCCCAAACCTGCATGTGGAAAATAAAGAAGATATTTTGAGAAATGTCTCAAGATTTTTGTCCATACAATGGAAGTCAATGTGCTCCAATGTTTGGTTCCCAACGTTCTTCAAAATATCTTCTATTGTGTCACACAGAAGAAAGTCATATAGGTTTGGAACAACATGAAGCAACAACAGAATTTTGTTTTTTGGGATGGTTTTTGGAACATGGTTTCTGGTTAACAAGCTATTTAGACCAGATAATGAAAAGCTAAAGATTGCTAAAAAGCAGCATGTGAATTTTCTGTAGGAATTTTCTGTACAACATATACATCCTAAAATCTGTTTGAAACTGTGTGGCACTACATCTTGGATGTTACTCTCTCACCCCGTCAGAATAAAACACTTATAGACATAGATTTGATCTGAAAAACACACACAGAGCAGTCTGCAGGCTACTAAAGTAACACATAACTGCGAAGTAAATTGGTAATATATAGGAGGATAGAAAGTCCTACTGTGAGTGAGTCAGCGGTTCAGTTCTTTGTGTCTGAAGTCAATACTGAACTACCACAGAACCAGACCTTTACCTGCCCACATGACTCTTGCCATGACAAAACCCAACCGTCTATCACTTTGACATGAATTAAAGAAAGAGAAAGAACGAAGAAACAACTAAGATGCGCAAAATGCAGCCTCAATCAAATATCAAACTGCATAATTTGTGCACTTAGCTGATGCCAACGATGCACATTTAATTATGACTTTCTGATTTCCCCAGTTCATGACAGATCAGAACCCACAAGAGCGACTGCATCAACTTCATTTTTGCTATGATTACAAAGGCATGTCCATAGGACAAATGCAATTTTGTTTGGGAAAGGAGTACATCTGGGTGTGAGAGCAACCTGTCATTGAGATAAAACAGTCCATTACACACTCAAATGCACATCATTATCAGATAAAGCCCTTGAGAGGGGCTGCTGGCAGATATCCAACCTAAGGGAGGGAAACGCTATTTTCAATGCTGTTAAACATTAACTAGCACTGAGCAAAGTTCTTCGCTTTTCTCAGACGCACACATAACATTCTTGAACATGTTTTCCCTGGACAGGAGTATTATTGTGGGCCAAATACAGTTTAATGTCTGCATATACTCGGCAGAGTTCAGTGTACAAATAGTAGGTTGCTATGGTAAGAAAGTCTACTAAAAATATACTGCAAATGAGTAGTTGACATGACATCTGAAGCAGCATGGCATCTTATACTTAATCTAAACCACTTTTTAAAACAACAACAGACCTCAAATTAATTGAGGATGGGGCATTTTAAATATTAATTTGTCACACCATATTTTCATCTGGTCATGTGATCTCGATACAGTATATCCATCCCTATATGTTGACCCACTTCATGTAACATAAATCAGCTTTGATTAGTCTGATTTAATTAGTCTCGTGTGTGTACTTAATTAATTTTTACTTTATTTTAGTATTATTAATTTCTTCATATGTAATTTTATATTATTATTATGACTACACCATTTTGTGAACTGCCAAAAAAAAAAAAAAAAAAAATGATGATTAAAAATGGAGAAGCTTAAAAGTGCAGCAAAAATACACTTACATTTTCAAATAAATTTTAATTCAAATGGGCCCCTATTGGAATTTTTTTTTTATCATACTTGCATATAATTATTAACAATTTGTGTTTGCTACCTGCTGATTATGTGTCACAAATAGTCTAGACTAAAAGTTGATTGTTCCCTTTCAGTCAGTCACATTTGACGTTACGTCGACACTGACGTTAGGGGTCTCACTTGGGAGCCCCAATCACCTCTGAGCATTACAAGAAATGGCCAATGACAATTGGCGAGTGGAATTTGCATGGCAAGCCACTTCCTGTACATACAGGTATATAAGATGGCGGTGTGCATCCACTCATTCAGATTTTTGCTTCGCTGATAAAGGTTGCTTTACGCCATGCCTCCCAGGTTGGGCTCTCTTCCTTCCCTCTGCTGCCCCTCCATCTGTATGTCAGGAATCATCCCTATGGTGCCGCTTGCTTGAAATTTGGGAGCCTGGCTAGCGCTCCCCAACCCGTCTCGCTGGCTCATTCGGACGATTCAACTTGGCTATGTGATTCAATTCACCAGGCACCCTCCCAGTTTCAGGGGCATCCTCTTTACGTCAGTGACAGACAGGGATGTCCCTGTCCTTATTTCATTGTACCCAAGAAGAGTGGTGGGTTAGAACCTATACTGGATCTGCAAGTCTTGAATCGGCCACTTCACAGGCTTCCGTTCAAGACGTTGACACAGAAGCTCATTCTTTCATGCGTTCGACACCAGGATTGGTTTGCAGCGATCAACCTGAAGGACACGTACTTCCAGGTCTCGATTCTACCTCGACAAAGGCTGTTTCTTTGGTTTGCTTTCGAGGGTCAGGTGTATCAGTACAAAGTCCTCCCCTTCGGGGTGTCCCTGTCTTTACAAAAGTCCCGAAGGGTGCCCTGTCCCCACTTCGGGATATCGTGCTTCAGCATCTCAACCAGCTGGGGCTTCGGGTCAACTGGGAAATGAGCATGAAATGAGATCTCTTTTTTCGGTATGGAACTGTACTCGGTCAACATGACAGCACGTGTCTCATGAAAGAGCGTGCTCAGTCTGTGCTGAACTGCCTGAATTTGTTCAGGGGGAAAACAGCGGTTCCTCTAAAGCAATTTCAGAGGCTCCTGGGGTATATGGCATCCGCAGTTACGTTGCTCATGTTGTTATATATGAGACCACTTCAGCACTGGCTGCACAGCTGAGTCCTGAGATGGGCATGGTGCCACGGCACTCACCGGGTTGGCGTTACCCCAGCTTGTTGCCGCTTTTTCAGCCTGTGGTCAGACCTTGCTTTTCGGGCCGGCGTACCCTTGGAGCAAGTGTCGAGCCACATTGTTGTCACAACAGATGCCTCGGGCATGCAGCTTCAGGCTCCTGGACAGGACCTCGACTGCAGTGGCATATCAATTGCCTCAAGTTGCTGGCAGTACTGCTTGCTCTTCTCCAGTTTTGTCCATTGCTGCAAGACAAACATGTGCTCGTCCACATGGACAACACTGCGACAGTTGCGTACATCAACCATCAGACTCGCAACCCACCCCCCATCTCCTCCTCTGGATTTAGATGCGGCTCAAATCCCTAAATCCGTTCACTTCCCAGGAATCCTCCCACTGCCAGCTGTTCCCTGACTGAGTCCCCCCTCAGCATAGATGCACTGGCACAAAGCTGGCCTCGGGGTTTACACAAGTACACCTTTCCCCCAGTGAGCCTCCTTGCACAGACTCTGTGCAAGATCCGGAAGGACGAGGAGCAGGTCCTGCTGGTTGCTCCATATTGGCCCACCAGGACCTGGTTTTCCGATCTCATGCTCCTTGCGACAGCCCCTACCTGGAGAATCCCCCTGAGGAAAGACCTTCTTTCTCAGGGGCAGGGCGCTATTTGGCACCCATGTCCCGATCTGTGGAACCTGCATGTCTGACTTCTGGACGGGACGCGGTGGACCTCAATTGCCTCTCATGGGCTGTGATAGATACTATCACTCAGGCTAGGGCCCTCTCTACCAGGCAGGTCTATGCTCTGAAGTGGGGTCTGTTCGTTGATTGGTGTTCCTCTTACCAATCAACCCCCAAAGATGCCCGGTCACCGCTGTGCTTTCCTTCCTGCAAGAGAAGTTGGAGCGGAGGCTGTCCCCCTCCCCTTGGAAAGTGAATGTCGTTGCTATTGCGGCGCATCATGATGCAGTGGATGAAAGATCCTTGGGGAAGCACAACCTGATCATCAGTTTCCTGAGAGGTGCAAGGAGATTAAATCCCCCAGATTGCACCTCATTCCCTCTTGGGATCTCTCTGTGTTCCTGGCGGGACTACAGAGGGCCCCCTTCAAGCCACTTGACTCAGTTGAGCTCAAGTTACTGTAATTTAAGACAGTGCTCCTGGTTGCACTCATGTCCATCAAGAGGGTTGGGGACCTGCAGGCATTTTAAATGCTCCTATACCCATTACTTACATACGTTTTTACTTTAATCTTGATTTTAAAAAACATGCTATGCTACTTGTTAACTAGCCATATGAATATTACATTTTTCTAATTAAACTTCATAAATATGGCTCCTATTCTTATGAAAAAAAAAAACGGGCTGAGAAAAAAATCCTAAATTGTACATATAGACAAAAGAATTGTCTATCAATTCAAAACTCTGCACTCCATTATATCACCACACCAGCTAAACCATGTGTAAGAGTGAGTCTGCCCTCCCAACAAGAGCTAATCACAGCCCTGCTTGCATGAAATCAGATGAGGAAATATGTTGTAATTGCAATCGATAAAAATGTCTGCACACTGCGCTCGAATGATAATGATGGTCTCAGCTTAGAAAATGCGATGTCGTTCTCTAATACAAACGTGCTACAATTACACTGATAGCCAGAATCAGAGAAAAAGTGCACATTTTTATGTGTGTTGCATTTAAGGAAACCCACATTTGTTGTGTTCTCTGAAAATAACACCATTAAGAAATAACTTCATGTTCACATGTACATCAATGTATGCTCTACTCTTGCTGTTTGTTTTATTCTGTCTTCTCTATTTAGTATATATATATATATATATATATATATATATATACTGTATATATGTGTGTGTGTGTGTGTGTGTGTGTGTGTGAATGTTTGATCGATCATAGAAGACTGTTACAGCTTCACTCCTGCACTGACCTTGATCTATACATGTAAATGCAGAACATGAACTGCTATGTTTAAGCTGTTCTATCCTTCCCTTTAACCTGTAATTAAAGTGCTTCAGTACATTGTTCTAAAGAATATCGACACTAGGCACACCACTCACAAAACACTCCACGGCTCCAAAAAACGATCAGAGCAATTACAACAAGAATTAGCAGCAGTTCTATTGATCTGGATGGAATCCTTGAAGCCTATTTTCTCACGCATCTGTTGACCATGAAGGGGGAGCAGAGAGGGACATGGATGGGCTTCATCCATGCTCACTTGTTCAGCTATTTGTTGACAAGATAATCCATATAAACCTGAGTGATCTGACAGAAGATGAAAGAATTGAAGTGATGTGTTCAGATTCACTCTACAAGCATCAAACGGGCCTGAGAGGAAGTAAAGGAAAGCTTAAACCACAACTCTCACAAGAGCTTTCTGCTTTGCTCTGCACAAAATACAAATGAGATGGAAGGGTCTGATTGGGTTTAAAGGGACTGCATCAGCATTTATTTTATATTTATGGATATATATTAACGTTAATGTATTATTTATGAGATGGCACATCAGCGGATCTTATGACCTAGACACTTGTATAGTATATCATAGAAATCAAGAAGTTAAAATTTGAATTTTGTGGACTTTAGTCCATTTTTTAGTTCTAGAGTAATCCTACACATTGACAAAATTCACTTTTAGAATATAAACACATTTTAAATTTGCAGTATTTCTCTCTTGAAAAAGATAAAAAACACTGATGACACATCTTGCACTACACACATTTTTGTCAAATCAGATGTTCTCTTGAATGAGAGTCCCACCCCAATACAACCTTCAACTACACAAACATATGAAAGAAAATTGCTTATCAAGTTTTACAGGTCTTTAAATGAACGGATGTGGTGGTTTTGCATAAAAATTAAGATATCCAATAACGCTCATTAGAAATGGACCAACAGAATGAAATTTCTTCAATCTAAGAAAAAAAAAACTGAGCACATTTACAGGGAACTGCTTAACATAAATCTAATGTGTGAATGTAAGCCACTAAAAACAGGTTCTGGCATTGAACATAAATTTCTATCTGTCGAGTCAAGTCTGTCACATTTCTCTTCTAATGCTGTTTAACACAAGCCAGTATAGGGTTACAAATTCTATTAGCGCTGGAATCGGTGTGATGTAAGGGAGGTCTGCCTTACATTACCTCATTCTAGAGGATGTGAGGTCATTCTTTAAGTAAAACAAACCTTATGTTCTGCTGTCACGAAGAGAACATTATGACTTGAGTATTCTGTTCACGAGGGGGTAGATTCAAGACTGATAAAGACAAGCTTTCACCTTGAATTATTATTTTGAAATGTTTGGGTTTAAGTTTGGAGGTGTTCAGTTACTCTGCATTACATCCAAAGGTCAGACACGATGGGAAATATCGACTTGAAATATCAAAATACAGCACATTCCTCCAGTAAGCAGAAGCAGTTCTGGGTTTAAAAAAGTGTGTGTAATGATTTTACAAATTTGTGTAGTTTGCTTCCCATCTCTCTCTACCCCTCAGTTCAGATTAATTTTTAAGCTGATCCAGATGGATGGAAAAGCAGGGAGAAGCAGAGCATGGCCTTGTGGGTAGTTTAGTTCAGCATGGCCGCTCTTGTGCTCTGCAAGCATGACGACAAGAGGGCAAGAAGCTCTAGTCACAAAGAGTGGCAATTTAGTTGAAAAGACGACAAGGCAGAGATGCTACCACTCCATCAGGAGAGGAATTATTACAAACAATTCCATAATATGAGCTCAACTCGTTTGTCCTGACTCAGAACTGCTTGTCCTTGATCAGAATTCAAGACTCCCAAAATCTGGGTCAGGGGCTTGAAAACCAGATCTTCTTGTTGGCACACTGGAGCGAAGGTCCTCTTTGATGCTGGTTCCACAATGTTCAGAATCAGGTGTGATTGAAGTGATTGGGTACATGGAAAAATTTAACTAGAGGAGCACAGTCCTCATCAACAGTGCAGCTTTGAAGTGTGTGTGTGTGCGTGTGTGTGTACGAGAGAGGGAGAGATTGATGTTGAAGCACCTGCTGACTTCTGGCTGTTAACAGCCTTGCTGTGCTGGAGATTTTATCCAGAAGCAAAGCAGCAGCTAAGTGCACATCACGTCAGCACTACAGAGAAAGAATGAGAAGTCTGAAAGGTTATGAATGAATGTGAACTTGTTGCTGGGTTTCTGTAATGATGTGAGCAAATAACAATGCTAAAAAAATAATGTTCCGAGTACTGAATGGATGTTCAGATGGTTGTAATTATGTAATTAGTTGCATGTCCAGTTTCGTGATCTCCAGCTAAAACTCTCTAAATGCCAAGTCCACTTTCATCGACATTTACAAGCTGGGTGTTTTCCAAACTGCCCTGTCCTGATAATATAGATTTGTTCAAATAAAATGCACTTGATGTTCTCAGTTTTATAAATGTAGAACTGAGCTTTCAAAAGACAAGCATTCTGAATCTCCAAACGAGAGAGCACTCACATGGAAAACTCCAGTAAGAGCAGGAATACATTAGAGATATCACTCTCGGCAAGTGGTGTGTCTCCATGTGTTGTCTTCCTGCTGCTGATGATGTGAGGATGTTTTTACAGGGTTGAGGGGAAAGAGGCAGGAGGTGAGGAAGGGCATTTCCGCTCTTCTGAGATCTCCGGAAAAGGTTACGACTCCACAGGTAATCACCACATGTTAATCAGTCAGAAAGACCCCAAAACATTTCTGCATCTACAAAAACATTCTATCATTTGTCCCCAAAAGTTAATTTAAGGACACACTGATATTATGCAGATAATTATTTTCATGTTGTGGCCAATACCTGATGGCCAATTCTGTAAAATTTTACAATTTTTCTAAATCACTTGTGAATTAAGGCATCACAACTTTGTAATGTGCAGTAAGAAAAATAAAACCTATCAAATCATTTTGGAATCTTGCTAAAGATAACTATTAACAAGTATTATTAAACTATTAGTGTTTTTGAAAATTAACTTTGTGAGCATTAGATGATGGCAAAATTACAATTTAAATTAAATGTAAATAAAAACCGCAAAAACTGGTGGGGGGAAATAGTGGAAAAACAATAATACATATACAAAACAACAACATATACATCTCCAACATCAACCAATGCCATAAATGAATAAATGTCTCATTCTGGCTGATAACAGATTTTACCAGTGGATGACGCTATTTAGTGTAGAACTAACTGAAATATAATACTTATTCTGACGGTGGCCGTGATTTTGCCAAGTAAGACATGTTCCTGGATCAACATCTTTTGTTGATCCTGGATCAACATTACTGTCCAGAAATACAGACTTAACCCAATCCCCACCCCTAAACCTAACCTTACCCATATTTATTCCTAAAATCAGAGGGAAATGATAGCTGATTAACAAGGGTGTAGAAGCACCTAATCCTGATTGTAAGTCTAAAACTGACATTTCCTGAAAAGTTATCTCTCAATTCTGATTGGTTGATTGGAATGATGTTCCAGGATCAACAAGGATGTTGATCCAGGAACATGTTGTACTTGGTCAAATCATGCTCACCTTATTCTGACACAGACCCTAATCTGACCCCATTACAATCGCTGAGGCTTTTGTCTGTACTCCAGAGAGAGCAAAGAAATTTAGTTGGACTTTATTGCTTGTGTTTTATGAGCACAATGTTTTACATCATGAGGTTGATTGCATTTTTCACTTTATGGATGATTGTAAAAATGAGATATTGCTGATATCATCCCCTTGAAAACACATCCGGATGTGCTTATAGGATTCTGCGTCTTCAAAGGGATTTTATGTCATACACACAGCCTCCACCTGAGACATCATCCCACTGCTTCATTCATTTGACTTTTTATGTGTTAATACAACATTACATTTCTTACTAACTGTTCATTCAGAGACTCAAAAGAGCATCCAGTGACTAATGATGAACCATTCACATTTACCAGTTAGAAAGACTGAATAAACTCACTGAATGAATACAAACTCTGTATTTGCAGGAAATGCCAACAGATCAGATAATGTGTGCTAAAATTTCTTACATGCTCACAGGGGTCATGACCTCTGTTAATAAATGTTGTTTGGTTGACATTTTTATGTCCCTGTGGGACTTGAAAAAAAAGGTTTAAAGTACATTTTATCAATCAAAAACGTACAGATACAGGTTTCTTGAGGTCCCCTTTGCGGAAGAAGCATTAATCTGATGCCGAGGTCAAAGCACTGAGGAATATTTAACTGCAGAGACAATAACAAGCTAAATTGTGTGATGCACTACATAGTTACTATAAAACTGTATCTCCTGCTGTTGGTCAGTGCAAGCGCTCTGACATACTGAAATGTGGCACTCATAAAAGACTCAGATTTGAGTCTGGCCTGAATCGGAGTCTGAAACTATATTTAAAAAATGATATAGTAGGTACATCATTGAAGTAGTTCAATCATGGCCGAGGAAACTGAAAGCAAGAAAAATCAGCGATGACTTCATACTCTAAATATTTCCTATCTCTCTAACCTTCTCCTTACTGTCAGTCGTGATTTGTGTGATATTATACTGAATTAGTAAAATGTTAGTTCATATGCAATTAAACCCATATGTCTTGAGCAGCATCACTTGAAGCATTTCAATCTGAATCACAGAATGCAGCACAAATCAAGCTCAGAGGACAAAATATGCTGTCACAGACAGGTACAAAGTCACTCAATAAGACCTTCGCACTCACTCTTACTATTCCTTCAGGTAGAAGAAGCTTCTAATCTATTCTTCTATTAACACAAGGAGAGATGCCCAATTAGATGCAGACTGTTCTAGCAAAACAAGAGAAACAAACCACTCACCTCTTCCATCATCCTGGATCTTGTGCAGGAGTTCGGAATAGTTAACAGGCCCTTTGTTCTCCTCAAACACCAGGTCCATGGTGGTGATGTTGTCCTCATGCATCTCCGTGTAAAGCCCCTCCAGGGCAAAGTAGCAGGCCCTTTCTCCCATTTTGGTATCACTAAACATCAGCAGGGTGTGTTGGTGCCACCCAAAATGCTTGTAGAGGTGGAGGGCGTACTCGCCCAGTTTCTTATGTGTGGGGCCTGTGTTGGTGATGGAAGTGTACATCTCCATCTGCATGAAAGCTACAGCAGGGGCCCCTGCCGTGATCATGGGGAGGCCCCAATGAGCAGTGAACAGCCCAACGGGGGAGGAGGTATAGTCACAGCCAGGCCCTATGAAGGCCCACGGGTTGTGTTCAAACTTCAGGTCTACGGCCATGAGGGGGGCGATAGACTCTGAGCAGATACCGTCCCCATCCTCACTGTTTGCAAAGATGTGCCGGATGTGGTGCCGGGGCAGCAGGGTGGGATCGGCATTGACGTGAGCAATGGCACGGTCCAGTGCGGGTCCCACACGAGGCCATGCCCAGGGGTAGGACGTATTGTGCTGAGGGAGTATGACAGCCAGTATGATGTCATTGGTGTGGTTGTGCACAGGTCTGCGGGACCCTTGGTGTCTGCTGGTCTTGGTCCAGATCGGCAAGGTTCCACAGCACAGCAGGATCAAAAGAAGCAGAAATGATCTGCCTCCACCGAACCAGAGCAACAGATTCATACCACTGCAGCTCAAGCTTCCAACTATTCAGGAACACTAGACACACACAGGTTTATCATATGAGATCCATTGTAAACATACAGTACTTAGAGGCTATTTTTGTACTTGGACACACTTCAAATACTTTTTGAAAATGTATATATATATATATTTAAAAAAAGGTTCTTATGTATATTGAAAGTATTTTTGTTTTTTAATTTTGCTGTTTTACTAACCCATTCACTCTATATTTGGATCAGGAATTAGGCATTTTCAAATGTACTAATCTTCTTTGCACCTCTGAAAATAAATATTTTTTACCCTAGTATTGCAGTTAGTAGTTTTAGTTCCCTTTCGTGGAACTTCGAACTGTGTCCTCTAGGGGTCGCTATGGGGAACGCCTCGTCGTGACCCGTGTCTGAAGCCTACATTGAAAAAACACCAACTTGTTTGGCCGGCGACAGCCATGACGTCACTACCGCCGCGACTAGTACAAAATAGGCGCCGGTAGCGCACATCATTCTCTTCTTCGTCTTCACTGACCGGTCTGTTTGAAGCGTGCATTCCAAAAAGCAAAGTAAGAGCTTTTTCTTTCCTACTATGGCGAGCACTAGCGAAGCGTTTAGAAAGTGTGTACATCCGTGTCAGCGGTTTCTGACACCCGATGATTCACACGATCTATGCGTTGTTTGTTTGGGCGAGGAGCACGCACACGATGTCCTCGAGGGGGCAATCTGTGACGACGAGGCGTTCCCCATAGCGACCCCTAGAGGACGCAGTGTCTCGTTCCCCTCAGGGAACCATGGTTACACAAGTAACCCGAGACGTTTTCATGGATGAAAGCAGAACATGCAACCTGTCCAAGTTTGGCTAATTTGGCTAGCTGCTACCAAGTTACAGATAAGGTTGTGCCAAAATTTCAGTGGCTCAGGTGATTGGCTCCTAAAAAACTGGATGCAGAACTGAGCTGTTATAAGCTAAGATGACCAATTTCAAATAATGTATTTTGGGGGGTCTTGTGGCAACCAAGCAACAGCCATTGAGGTGAATGGGAATACTAAAAAAATAGCTTCACAGTAAGGTTCCACTGTCAACAACAATTTTAACAATTTATTGATATGTTAATATTAATTTTTAAATATACTGTTTATCTTTTCAAAACACATTGTTAATTTATACAACAATAAATGTTATATTTGCATATGTATAGATTAACATAATAGCTACTATAAAAGTATTGTTCATTGTTAGTTCATGATACCGTGTGCATTAACTAAAAATAACAAATTGAACCTTAATATAAAGTGCTACCAGATGTTCCAATCTAATGTAAGCTGCTTTGTATTCACTTCTAAGATTTTTTATTATTATTATATGCTACTTCTGTTGAAACAGTGTTAGTCACGCAACTGAAGGCAATACAAAGGGCTAAAAAAAAAAAATCTCTAAATATGACAGAAATATTTGAATGCATCCTGAATCACAGCTAAAAATATATCTTATGCTTTTGTTTGTAGAGAACAGATTAAAATCATTCCCCGTTGAAAATCAACTCTCAAGTAGTTGGTTGCAAAATTTAGGGTAAACACACTGAGGGGGAATAATACAATGCAAATATAAATAATCATGCATTTTGGATATCTTTAAATTTTTGTTGATCACATCAAAGGTCGTGTTTCAAACTCCATGATATTTTGGCAGAAATTCATCTGTCACTTGGTAAAAAGCTAGCCAAACTTAGTCAGATGCCAACATGGACAGCTTGAGCACTCATCTTTGAAAACTAAGAAACTAGGGTATAGGAAAATACAACACAACTACATTATAAATACAGGTTACAGGTTTGCCACATGTCCAGTGTGAAAAGTTCTGAAACAAACCCAATAGAGAACCACTGATCCAAAATGTAATGCCAAATAACATATAGTTTAAAAAAATATCAACTAAACATCAAACACAACAGAACCCCAAACAAGCAGAATAGAAAACTCTCTTAAGTACCTTTTATACATGGTGTCTTCTGGTCTCCTCAACATGAGCTGGTACAATCCTGTGACAGTCCACTCAACACAGCACAAATCACATCCCTGCCTCTGTGAAACTCATCCCCACAGGCTGACTGTGTGTCATTCAGAGTGCCAAGAGCAGCAGTGATTTTCTCAAATCACATTACCTCACAGAAAGCTCCACCTCATCTCCGTGTCGAGCTGCATTCCCTGCCATGCTCCAGGGTTCTGAGGGTATTAATGCCTCTCAGCTGCAGTTACTGCCGGCAGGAAGAGAGAGAGAGGGAGAGAGAGGGAAGATCAGCCGTGATGTGTTTTCCTCTCTTCTCTATTCCAGTAGGGTAAACGTTGACCCTTTGGTCTGAGAAGCACTTCCAAATGTTCCCAGCTATAAAAAAACAACAATGTAAACACTCCTTTAATTTCAAGTCAGAGGAAATCAATGGCATCAAAATCCATTAGCTTCTACTGTGCATTGAATAACCATAGCTGAATATTACCTATAAGAAACAAGAGGTCAAGGTTTGGCTAGTTAGTATGACCCTGTAATCTCCTGCTGGTAGCTAAATGTGGGCAAACAGCTCTTTCTCCATTAGTGACTATTCAAAAGTGAACTAAACATTTAACACTGGTAAAAATTTTATGCAAGCAACATACACTGTTTGAAGGTTAAAAATACAGACTTTTTAATGTTTTTGAAAGGAATCTCTAATGCTCACCAAGGCTCCACTTCAAAATGCTTTTTTTTAAATTGTGAAATATTATTCCAATAAAATTCCTGTTTTATCATCAAATATTTTACAATGTAATTATTTATGTGATAGCAAAGCTGAATTTTCTCATTACTCCAGTATTCAGTGTCACATGATCCTTCAGGAATAGTTCTAATATGCTGATCTGGTGCTCAGTTATTATTAATGTTCAATTACTAATAATGTTCTTATTATTTTCAGTGTTGGAAACAGTTTTTGCTTCTTAATATTTCTATGAAAACCATGATACATTTTTCCAGGAGTCTTTTCAGGGAAAATAAAAATCTTGTAACATTATAAATGTCTTTACTGTCACTTTTGATCAATTCAACGTGCCTTTGATTAATAAAAGTATTGGTAATAATCAGAAATGTTTCTTGAGCACCAAATTAGCATATTAAAATTATTTCTTTATATAAAACAATTTTTAAAAAATGTAAAAGCCTATAGGCTAATATTGATTTTAAAATAGACTATTGTTCATTGTTTGTTCATTATACATTAATGTTCATGTATACAACCTGAAATGTTGCAAATGTATTCGCATACTGCATGTAGAAATGAACATAATAGATGCTGTTAAAGTATTGTGCACTGGTGCTTCATGATCCCTAGCACAAATAAATAATGTTAACAAATTGAACCTTATTGTAAAGTGTTAAAGTGTTCTCCAGAACTAGTGTGGAAATATTTTTACTTGTTTCAGAAAGACAGACCTTACTGTGCCTTAGTAAGTAGGCTGAAAGTGGTGGTGGATATGACCACAGCAGTGAGGTTACAAAGGTTTAAATGCTTTTGCGAGCAGATATCCCTTCACTGTCATTTGCTGTGACCCTTATGAGAGGCAGGTCAGAGCAGTTTCCAGCTGCCCAGCAAGATGTGCCCCTATATGGGTCAGGACAAGCTCTATCTGCTCACCACACATTTGGAGCTCAACGTCTACTAACCTTCTTCAGCTGAGTGTTTGTGTGTGAAGCTGGTTTCCTTGGTTTCTTTAAGCTGATGGTATTTGTGTGTTTGTGAGTTACTTGTGAGAGATTCTTTTTTGAGCTTTCAGCCACCAGTGTTCCAGCACAACTCTGACATTTATATTCAAAGCCAGTTACAGTTTTTTAATGGAATGTTGAAATAATAGTCATAAGCACTGAGATATGATATGCAATGTCAGTTACGGGTCATTCTAATAGACATTCACAGGTAACCTCTCTTTTCTTGTTGTAATACATTTAACATTGCAGTGCATAGATAAATGAATTAAAAGGGTGTATAATTCTTTATGGTAGTGATTCTCAACCAGAAGTACATACTTCAGCAGGTTCAAGGGAAAGAAGAAAAAACATTAATCATGATTAATATTATGATTTTTCGTTTCGTTCCTTTTTAAGCAGGAATGCACTGAAATTAAAATTATGGATGATAAACGTAATTATTATGAATGTTATGGCCAGTAACTGATAAATGGCTGATAATAAAATTCTATATTATTTTGTCTAAATAAATTCAAAACAAAAGACTACAACAAAACCTGATAATGTAAAACGATACAAGTAAATTTAGGGATCACAGCATTATGAATGTTCAGTGTGAAAAATGGATATTCATTTGGAGATTTGCTAAAGACCACATTTTAGAGTAATATTAAAATTAAAGTATTTAAATTATTAGTGTTTATAAAGATTAACTTAAATTAATCTTCAATTAAAGATCAATTAAAGTTAGATAACAGCAAAGGTAATCTATATGAAAAAATGAATAAATGTGGATGCATAAATAATTAGCCAATACTTTATCATAAATAATATTTATAATTAATAATATTAATATAATTAATAATATTAATATAATTAATAATATTCAATATTATAAATAATATTTATAATAAATATAACATATATTATAAAAAAAATACTTGTCAGGTAATCAATATGGTATTGATATATTGTGAATCCCTATTTTTAAGGAGAGAAAACAATAATCAAGTTTTATAAATTGGGTGACACTCTTAGGAGAATACATGTGCTACCTGAGTTTTTCCACCTACAGTATTGTTTGTTTTATGTTTAAGAGATACTTTAATAATATTTATGAAGAATATTTGTAATATTTAAAAAGAAACAATTCTGGTTGATGTCAATAAAATGGCATGTGAGCATTACTGATGAGGCTGTCAGGCTACATAAAATGAAAAAGGTTACGTTTAAAAAAGAGCCAAACTGAACTCAGATCAGTGTTTAGTCAGTTCTAGATTTGTCCTTCATCCCCCTTCAGAGAGCCCGGGATGGTCAAATGGATAGAATTACTAAAACAGGATGCAACACAATAGCATCTCCCTCCCTCTCTCTCTCCCAACATTTCCCTTTCCATCCTCTATCTCTATCTCCATATTTCATTCCTTTATAACCATTCCCTTATTTAAGGAAAGCTGAAAGTGAGACAGAAAAACCCAGCGAGAGCGAGATTGTTCATTCTAGCACACAGCAGACAGGAAGCAGTATTGGACCGACAATGAAACTGTCAAATGTGTCAAACACACATTCATAACAGAGTGCTTTTTGCCATTGTGTAAACACACCTTAAACTGTGATCATTGCTGGTACTGAAGCAGGACAGCTCCTTGCTCTCTTTCTCATTCTCATTCGGGTGAGCAACAGGAGATAGTGGCAGCTGGACATACTTGTGTGATTTTGGAGTACAGTTGCATGCAGAAAAAATATAGAAGTATAAACACTGCATAAACACACAGAGTGAGCTTTACATGCACTAGTGTGAACTAAACAAATCTATTATAGTTTAGCAAAATGCGGAACCCTAGTTTGCTAATCAGATCTGCTGCACACAGAAAAGGCTAATGAATGATATTCCTTTTATCAAACAGCATGACTTATGTGCGGATAGCACAAACATTTAAAAATGACTCTACAGCTTGTCAATTATCAGGAAGTTCCATTTCATTTTAGTCTATTCTGTGTTACCATGGCATTAAACTCCCAGCTCCGTGTTAGACGGGGCTTTGTGATCAACTGCTATCTGAGTACAGTGCATTCAGAGTGACTAATGCACAGGAACAACTAAAGTCATTTTAGGATTCACAATTATAGCAGGTTGGAGGAGGAGATCTGGATATGTAAAGAACATAGAACTGGTGTCACATTAGCTGAAAAAAAAATTATTCTGCACATTATGCACATCTTGTACCCACTTATTCTCTGTCTCAGGAAAAAAGCAACCAGTTAAACAACCATTAAAATAATCATCAGTTGACACTGCAAGCACCATATCAACTTAAGCCCAGAAATCTAAGGACATGGGCCTCATTGTTCTCAAACTTCTCATGCAAAATGTTAGCTGGATTTACAAAAGATGAACTTTTGTTTTAACCCTATTTCTATTGTTTGATGTATCCGGATTAGGGATTATTTTAATGAGAGAGAGCGCGACATGCCCACAGCTACTAATTTTCAAAAACAAGCCCACAGCATGTCCATACAAGAGATATCTGAACAACAAAGCAAGAAAGCAAAGTGTACTGTTCTCGATTCAAAAATGTAAAACACAATGAATGATTTTTATACATACCAAAACTACATATATTTGTGTTTTGAACCCCTTATTTGTCAGCGCTACATATACTTATACAGGCTGCATTTTGTCGTTTGCATTGTAACAGAAATAATATTCTATAGAATATTTTATGTATTTTAGAAATATTCATCATTCTAATAATATTACAAAATAATATTTTGTAGAGTCACTGAGTTATTAATATTCTAATAATAGCAACAAATACAAAAATGATGGCAAAATAAAAAATATTTTGCCCCACCAGGACCATGTAATTTTTTTGCTACCTGTGACTTCAGTTGGTTCTTAATACCTTAGAATACATTTTACTGTGAACCACTGATCCATGGCGCAAACCTGTGAAATTATTATTATTATTATTTTTTTTATTATTTAATCATAGTCACTGTAAAACCTGGTAAGTTAAGAATACTCAAAACATTTGAGGAAACTTATTCATTAACTGCAGTTTATTCAGATCTTTATAGTTAAGTGCTAGCTAGCAATAGCACACTAGCACATACCAATATAATTATTTAAAAGACTCCCAATACTTGCATGTAAATAGTCAAACAACGTGCAATATAAATAGTTTTTAAGCTCTGTTGTCCATCCTCAACCTAACCACAGGCTCTACTCTTCACCACAACGGTAACACTACAAAACTAACATAGAAACCTATGTAAATCCTAACATAACACAACATTTAAGTACTAACTTATGTCTCTCTATGTTAATCTTGTGTAAAAACACACAAAATAACACTTAATTTCTACATTTATTTTCCTTGTTGTCTGATGCAAAGCATGCTGGGAACTAGAAAACGCAATCATTTTAAGTTCACCTTACTACAACAACATTTTACATTTACAGAACTTATTTCAAATAAGTCCAATGAACTTTCATTATTATTTGAGTGAAGTTAACTCGTTTCATTTAATTAATTTCACTGTTCGGTTTTACAGTGTAGTAGCATACTCTGGCTATTTCTGCCATATAAAGCTATGGCGCATAAAGTGAAGCATTCAGCTCCAGTTTTCATGAAGTATAAGTGGAACATTGAGGGGGAAGAAAGCACTGGCCACCTTTTCTGAGTTAAGAAAATGGCCAATTTTACCTGTAGGTGTTCCCAAAAAGGTTGGGTTTATAGTTGATTACAGCTCTCACATCTTTCTCCCAGCAGCACTGATGTGTTCAGCACCGAGTTTGATTGTCTCAGAGAGCTGGTCTGGAAAACTGATGCGCTGTTCACACCATTTGTACTCACACAATGTGTTTCTGGATTTAAAAACACGGTTTCTGAAGCACCACCCATTAAGTTGTCCTACCTTGTGCATTGAATTTAGCAGAAGACCAAATCCATGCATTTTCTAAAAATGTAATATTGCAATATTATGAGTGAAAACATGATTACTGTAGCATAAATGATTGATTTCATTGCTCTTATTAGCTTTTGCCACATATCAATACAGCCATTCGGTCATCTTGGTTAGGTTTTGAGGTATAGCACTGTTTACAAGCATGACAGCTTAAACTACCAGTCATGTTAAGTGGGCAAATCAGACTTTCAGACCCCATATGAGAACATTTAACGTGTCAGAGTGCTGTTGCTGTTGCTGTTCTATTCAGCAGTCTCAACTTCATAAAACACACAATGAAAATCTGTGCTCAGTGAGCAGCCTAAAGCTCAGAGATCATAAATAATATACAGGAGCTGTTACATTAAATCCAGTGTTGAACAAGATAAATCGCCTACTTGTGAAGATAAACACCAGGTTTTTAGTGTAGAGTGTTTAAAGATTCCTTTGAGTAACATTTTATATTATAATTGTTCATTAATAATTTTGTCTTTATCATTATTGCATACAAAATCAGTAGACATCAAGCATTTAAATAAGTATTTGAAAAAATAGAGATGACAAGTTTCTCAGGATGGTGATGGCAATCACGTTAAAGTGACACCCGTGATCATGTATATAGGAAACTTCAAACATCTAGCACCCCCTGCTGGGAAATCATCTATCATTTACCAAAATTCTCTTCAAGCACCAATTTCTTGTTCTGTATTACATAATAATAATAACAACAACAACAATAATAATAACTACTCCCAGTGACAAAGCTGAATTTTCAGCAACCATTACTCCACCCTTTAGTGTCACATGATCCTTCAGAAATTATTATAGCATGCTGATTTACTGCTCAAAAAAACATTTCTTCTTATCATCATTGCTAAAAACAGCTGTGCTGTTTACTATTTTTGTGGAAACCATGATGCACTACTATTCAAAAGTTTAAGCAATATTTAATAACTAAATACATTTAATGAGCAAGGATGTATTAAACTGATGAAAAGTGACAGTTACAAAAACATTTACGTTACAAAAGATTTTTTATTTCAAATAAATGCTTTTTTTTAAACTTTCTATTCATCAAAGAATCCTGAAAAAAAAATTATCATGCTTTCCACAAAAATATGAAGTTTTCAACTACTGAACTGAATGCTTCAGCTGTTTTCCATACTGAAAAATGTTTCTCAAGCAACAAATCAGCATATTAAAAGAATTTCTAAAGGGTCATGTGACACTGAAGACTGGAGTAATGGCTGCTGAAAATTTGCTTTGCCATCACATGAATAAATTGCATTTTAAAATATATTCAAATGGAAACCAGTTATTATAAATTGTAAGGATATTTCACAATATAACTGTTTTACTGTAGTTTTGATCAAATAAATGCAGTCTTCCTGAGCAGGAGAGACTTTTCAAAAACATTATCCAAAACTCCCCAGAGTATATTTGAGAAAGTGAAACAGAATTGATCATTCTTAATGCAATAAAATGTTGTCTATCGACACATTTCCCATTTTCTGGAAATAACATAACTTGTTAGAAATTGGTTTCTTTCCCACCAGGATATTTCTATCAGACTAAATAATTGGGTAGCCATTTAGCTGGACCTGTGTGACGTTGTTGGAGTGCTAAAGAACACCCTCATCCTCCTGTGGCACAGGCAAAAACTCTGGATACTGCTTCGAGTGCAGAGGGATTCAGTGGTTGAGTCATCTGATGCTTCAATAATCCAGGGTAACACACACCATGAGGAAAAGGATAAACAGGATCCTACTGAAGGATGCTCAAACACATCTTTCCCTGGGTTCTTACATAAAAGCACTGATCTACAAAATGACAGCATGAAAGGACAGTTTTGGTGAAAATGGACTTCTAAAGAGAGGCCAACTCAGTTGTTTCCACAGCAACAGGAGACTGCACAAACAATTTTGCGGTCCATCATTACACAGCTGCACATGGCAGGAAAATACTACAGATGATAAGAGAGAATGCAAAATGGAAATTGTTTTATATTAATGATACTAGTAGATGTGTTTTGATTTGACTCACCTTTGGTCTGGGATTTTCAAAATAATCACCTTTGGCTCATACAAGAAAATCACAAGAAAAATCGCAAAGCAACTTGCGTTATAAACACGGACATTTAAGTGAAGGGTTTGACTTTTTTTTTTTGTAGAGAATTTTGTTTACCAGTGCCTGTAAGTAAAATAAAAAAACGAAGCCCAAGACAAAGACAGCAATTTGCAAACATCTTTTATTAAAGAATAGAAAAACCAACGATCACCACAGAGTGAGTGTTTAAACAGTTCCACATGAACTTTTCTTTTTTTTAATCACCACCTGTAAAACATAATCCAGCAATATAAATATGTACAGTCAATCTTGCATATTCTAATCAAATCGGAATGATACAAAAACCTGTTGTGAAAAAAGAAAGGATGGTATATATAAAACTATATAAAATAAGTTCAGGTCTGCTGGAGTCGATCAGTAAGGACAAATAGCCCTGTAACAGAGCAAGTTAGACTACATGCTCCATTAGTTAGGGTTAAACTAAGGAATATGCAGTTGAGCTCAACTTTGGTCTCATCACACTATGTCATCCAAATCAACCTGAGCCATATATGGATCCAGCTCTGCGTCCAGATGGATCTTGGACATGGACATGTAGTCATCCAGTTGTTCATCCAACTGCTCTCGAGAAGGAATCTGGTGGCTGTCGAATCTGGCCCGGCTGCACCCTGAATACGCCCTACTGACAGACATAAAAGAACCACCACCTGTGCAGATAAAACGAGAGTTATTTTATAGCCTAAACAGAGAGAAGGTTATCAATGAAAGCATTTGCATGTACTGAATCTAATCGTATCACTTCAGTGAGGGGGCAAATATGCATTTTCCTACAGTATGAAAAATGTCTTTTTGAGAGAAACTGCAATCTGGCAGCTTTTTAGTGCTCAGAGTTGTTGAGCACAGCAAAAATTATTAATCAAGAAATCAATTTATTTGCACCATTTGAAAAGAAATGGAACAGAGCCCGTTTGTTTAAAGTGTTTCCATAACCAGGTAAATTACTGCAATCTTTTCTGATGCTCACTGAATGCACTGAACATCCAAAAAGCAAATGGAACTACATTCATACATTTAATCAAATACGTAGGCAATTCTAAAGCTATCTGGCATATATTTCAGTGAATGTTGCTGGCTTTTTCATCAGAGTAATTCGCTGAATAAACCAGTGTATGATTAGTGCATAAAAGATTCATCAAAAAGAAACTAAAATTCAAAGGGGTTAGATCATAAGGTATCAAATTGACCTTAACCTTTTGAACTTTTTTAAATCACTGTACTAATATAGCACAATGTACCTTTTAGAACTTTTTTTTTTTTTTTTGTCCATAATGCCACACATATTTACCAAAAATATTAACATTGACCACCCAGATTTACACATCAACAACACTTAATCAGCTGATCAGAAACTTGGCCTTCCCAGTTACAAAACAGTTAAATGTGCTGGATAAAAACTACTATTTAAACAACAGAAGAGCTAGTAAGTTGCCAAACCGTGTGCTGTTCCTGGATGTGGCACCTGCCGCTCTGCATTTCCTTCTGAAGAATCCAAACATTAGGAAAGAGTTGCTGAAGTTCATTTTTAACAAATTCCCTAATCATTTCAGTCTCAAAAATGTCAATTTCAGTGTAAAATCGAGCAATGGGGTTTTCAGGGTGTTATTTTTGTCGGCATGAAAGTAATTATTCACAATTAATGTTTTAGAGACGCAAAGATGGCAGCATGCAAGTTGCATACTTCTGGGGCCAAGCATTGAACTCAGGTACCCAGCAATAGTGCGATATCAAGAAAAATGCTAGTGTAAGTTAAATTAATTATATTTTAACTAGAATTAGAATTAATTAGTGAAGTGTTGCACATTTTATTGGTACCGAGATGAGTAGGTGTATTTTGTAAAACGTTTGCAACTGCTTTTATCCCTTATTTAGAACCACCACAATTAAATTGTCATCTGTCACATAGGAACTACTGAACAGACAAGTGCAACGTATTGAAAATAACAGTGTGAGTGTGCTCTCCGCACGCTTGTGGTCTTCACTCTTCATGGCCACTTGAACACTTAGACCAAATACAGGAAATATGTCTTGTAAGTAAACAAGTGGTCAAGTGTAAAGACCGTTAAGTATGGTTATTGGGATAGGTATTATAGACCTCCATGTTCTCACCTGTCTTTGTAATGGCTCCTCCCCCTCTGCTTCCCATTGGTCCAGTCCAAATCACATTTCCTCCACACTGTTGCTGGCCCCACCCCTTCTGAACACCTAGAGAGGAGACTACCCCTCGCAGACTACTTATGCCTGCACACCGAAACACACATACATGGATGTACATGAGATTTAATGTAATGCTGATGTTAATCTCATCTACTCACTCACTTCTCCTTGTGTAAAATCCTTTGACTAATCCTCTTCTTCTGCCGCCGCCTCCTCCTCCTCTCATTTGCCCCCGCAATCCCATCATGCCCACTCTCACCATGGGATGGCCGAGTCTTGCCTTCACACTCACTTTGCACAGTTGATTATTTATATTCTGCAGAGAGGAAGAGTCACAGAAACTATTTAGTCTGCTATCAGAGAACATCGGCTCTGAGAGTTTTGTATTTTGATAAACAGAATGTGCCTGACAGATATGTTATTTAGGGCAGCCAACACAGAAGGTCTGTTGGCCATTTCCAGAGCCAGACGCTGGTTCTTCTTCAGTGAGGCTGCAGTCTGCTGGTTCACTGCGGCTGTGATGTCCATCACATCTGCTGGCTGATGCTTCAACAAACTGGTCAAGCTTCAGGGAGGAGAACAAGACGACGATTTAAAGCACACCACAATATCACAGTGGTTGCACTGTAAACAACGGTTTAGAAAATAGTAGGACTGCAAGACTAATTCTCACCGGTCATGCAGAGAGACGGTGCATGTGCTGTTCAGAATGATCTTTTGGGGATCCAGAGGATTCATTTTCACATCCAGCTTGCGGTGTAAACGTCAGACTTTCAGTCAAACCAATGCTAAAATGGTAGAGTGAGAAGTCAAATTAATGTTGACATCTAACTTTACCCTACACAGTCCTAATTCTAAGTGTATCCACCTTTTTCTTGTCGTAAAAATGGGCGCAGCCATTTGTAAATTCTATGGGTCTGGCTTCTGGTCTCATCTGCGTCCACTCCGTCCAGCTATTTTTAGCTGAACAAAACTGATATTGAAAGTTGGTGTGTCTTATCATATTATTTTAATGTATTATCTTAATTATGAACACATTGGTTTTTAGTGCAAACAGTTTTACCGTTTACTGCACGTTGTTATTCTCCTCGTTATTTACCTATAGCGGCTAATGAACCGGAAGTCTCACCCATAAGCTTACTTCTGCGTTGAAGAAAAAAGTGGATATCTGGGCTGCGTTCAGCCCCGACAAAACAGTGCAAAACTTTTTTAAAACGGAAACGGTGGTGCGTTGAACACTCTGTTCTGATGACGCAAGAGTTGCAACTATGGCAGCTGAGAAGGCCAATCTTTGTGTTCTTTTTGAAGAATTTTCGGAGCCTGATGATTAGCTATATAAACCAAAATCATTTTTTGAACCAGGCTGTAAACGTTTTTTTCTGCTGTAAAGTTGGGCATTTTAACATGGGGAGTCTATGGGATTGACTCCCTTTTGCAGCCAGCCTCTAGCGGCCAGTTGACGAATTACAGTTTAAGTCACTTCCTTGTTGGCTTCACGAGAGAGAGGGGGAGGTTGCCGCTTGGTCTGGGCTAGTTCAGCACTCACGAAACAAAACTTAGCAAACATTTGGACGTGCAAAATTTAACAGAAAAAAACCGCACATTTTAATATTTAAGCTAAACACATTACTTATAAAATCGCGTTAATTGATTCACCACCATTAAAGTTAGCATCAATACACGCTCACAGAACAACCTTACTAGAGAAGTTTTAGTCGGATGTTTTCTGCCAGGTGCGCGGAGTTTGGTACAGTAATTCACCCACGCTGCTGTGGTTCGGCTGAATGTGTACCGCCCTCTACTGGACATAGCGGCACATGGACACTACAATCTGTGTTTTGTTTTGTTTTGTTTTTTGTTTTTTTTATGATCTGGATAATATATATTTTTGTATAACGTCTTTGTATAATCGTTGTATAACGTTTTTATTTAACTATTAGAGTACTGTTAGATGTTTAAGCCTCAATAGAAACATTTAGGCCCATCTGATATGTATCATATTTAACTGAATATAAAAAAGATCCATTTTTCATCAAATGAAAATCAAAAAGCCCCAGGTAAGGGTTTCTTGTTGATCCGTAGTATTATTAATCAAAACTAAGATGAAATCAATATGGGTTTAAATAATCTTGAATTAAAGCTAAAATGGCTTAGATGGCTGTACCAGTGAGCTGACCGACCAGATAAACCAGCTGAGCGCCAGCCTGGTTTTTGAGCAGGGTTAGTTCTTGTTACTTATTTCACTTTTACTTGCGTTCTACAGAACTTTAAATGATTTCGAGCAGCAACTAAAAATGTCGTCATCATCGCACAATATTCTTTTTCACAAAGTTTTACAATTTTTATTTTATTTTATTTTCTTGCGCACCGATTTACAGTTTTATGCAAACATTTGGGTACCCCTCTGAGGCTTCATAATAATTAGCTCTTTCTTTATAAGTAAAGATTGTAGTTATATACTATTCGTTTTCTAGAGAAAACTGCATAATGTGGTGTTTTCCAAACAGAAATTCTTAGTGTAGCAGTATTGAGCTATATGAAATAAAGTCGAAAGTAAAAAAAATAGGCTGTGCAAAAGTGGGCACCCTTTCAATTGTTTTTATTTTAATACCTGTGGTCACTTATTGCTGATTGATTACAACACAATATTGATTTGATTGGCTCAGTGAACCTTAACACTGCAAACTCAGGTGCAACCCATCATGGAAAATTATATTTAAGGTAGCTAATTGCGTTTTTCCTTGATTCGCTACTGAAAAGTAGCAACATGCAAACCTCAAAAGAACTCCCCAATGATCTAAAAACTAGGATGATTTGTCAATATGAATTAGGAGAAGGAGACAAAAATTTTCACAAAGGTTTAAGGTCTCTGCCTCCACAGTCAGAGATACATTTAGAAAATGGAAGGCCACAGGAACAGTCATTGTCAAGGAAAGATGTGGTAGGCTGAGAAAAATACCTGAAAAGCAAAGGCGAAGAATGGTTAGAATGGTCACAGTCAGACCACCTCCAAAGAGCTCCAAGAACATCTGTCTGCTGATAATGTCATTGTACATCGTTCCACAGTCCAGCGCATTTTGCACAAAAAACAGCTCAATGGAAAGGTGATGTGGAAAGACTTTTCTGCACTGCCAACAAGCATAGTTGTTGGAGGTATGCAAAAGCTCATCTGGACAAACCTGAATTATTTTGGAATGTCCTGTGGACCGATGAAACTATGTTGTCACAACCAGAAGCGCTTTGCATGGTGGAAAAGAAGAACCTGCTCCCTACTGTTAAATTTGGTGGAGAGTCTAGGGCTGTGTGGCAGGCACAAGTACTGGAAACCTTGTCAGAGTTGAGGGTCACATGGTATCGGTATAAGCAGATTCTTAATAACAATGATCAAGATTCTGTCAAGAGGTGGAAGTTATGCCAGGGGGTTGACAGTGACCCAAAGCATTGCTCCAAATCTACAAAGGAATTCATGCACAGACACAGATACACTGTTCTACAATGGCCATCCCAGTCCCCAGACTTGAATATCATCGGAAATATATGGATTGATTTGAAGCAGGCTGTCCATGTTCGGCAGCCATCAAACCAGCAGACATTTTGCAAGGAAGAGTAGTAAAAACCGGCAGTCAGCAGAATTCAGAGACTTATCAGTGGCAATAAGAAGTGTCTATTTTAGCAAAAGGTGCCTATAGTAAATATTGATGTGATTATTATTCCACTGAGGTGCCCAAATTTTTGCACCGGTCCGTTGTTGTTATTATTCATATTGCATTGTTTCTGTTGATTCAATAAATGTTATTTCAAAATTGAAATGTTACTGTATAAATTATATCCAAATGAAGTTGCTGCTTCGAAAACCTAGCAGATTATAAATTAAAATTATGATAGTCTAATTATCAGGGGTGCCCAAACTTTTGCATAAAACTGTATTTATTTTATTTATTTGCGTGTTTTAGCTACATTGCTTTACATTACGTTACATAATTGTGGCCGTTGGTCTTTGTCTCCGTTTCAGATTTCAGTTTTACTGTGCTTGATTTATTTGACAAATAACTCTGCATTTGTGTCGCTAGGGGAGTTACCTCTCAGTTTCAGTCTCTCGCGCTCTGTGTGGATAAACGCGCGAGAGTAGGCGAGCGAGTCAGACGTGCGCAGACATACACAGAAGAGTACGCACATGTGACACAACTGCATTGTAAGTAGTTCTTATATTGACTTACATGTATTTGCTGTTTGTGTTTTATGTATTTAGTAATTAATAGTTGTGTCAGTAAACTATATACTGTCTCTGAGTAAACCGAATAAAATATATGTATCAAATAAAAATGACAAAAGCATGCAACAAAATTAGTAAAACTAAAATTAAAATGAAAGCTGAAAAAATAAAAATAAAAGCCAATTCAAAATAATAATATGAATAATCAAGCGTAGCATTAATTCTATGAAAAAGTCATTTCATGGTTTCAGAGAGAAGAGAGGTCCGTGGAGAGTGAGACAGAGTTTTCCCTTCCCCCAGCTGTAGACGGGGAGAGAGGCGGGTGGAGGGTGAGGAAGGGTTGTTTTGTCTGAAACACAGGAAAGGGGCAGGGCCAAGCTTAAACCTGTCTGTCTCACAGTCTGTGTATGTGGGAGAGAGACGACTGTGTCAGTATTTGAAGCATGAGTGCAATGTGTTCAAGTAGGACATTTATGCAACAAGTTGTAAAAGTATCTGTGCATCAGTATGAATTTGAGCTGAACTCTGTTTCATGTCAAGCACAGCTATTAGGGTTTGTTAGTGGTGAAATGCGATGTTTATGAAAATGAGAGAGTTCTGAGAGTTTAATATGGTGCTCTGTGTGTGAGTTTGTAAAACGTAATGGGTTTGGCAGTGGACCAGTTCTGTCTCTGTCTGTGCACCGACTGTCTCTGCTTTGACTCGCTCAGGAAGGTCAGTCTCCTAGTTGGAGAATTGTAAGTCATTTCAGTAGCAAATGAGGTCACAGTATGTTGCCACTCACGCATGATTTAGAGAAGATGGCCTGACAGAAGAGTCAAATGTTTCTCTATACATTTTATCTTCAGTGTTCCTTTGTCTCCTTTCTGATAGAGAATCTCTGACTTTAGACCTGTCCATCCATCCATAAAAGTTTGACCATTCTTTACTCTTGTCTAGTTAATATTTAATATGGATGCATTGTGAAGCAGTAACAGAATTTCCTAGAATCTTTAGAATCTAAATTTAGATCTAGCTTGCTTTATTTAGATACAATAAAAATGACCTAAAATGATCTAAAAATGTTGTTATCTAAATGTATAATACAATATTAATATGATGTAAACTTATCTCTAAAACATTTTCTTTAAAACTAAATATAACTGAGAAAAAAAGTATACAAATATAGACCACCATGCAGAAGTTTGGGGGCAGTAAGATTTTAATACAGTTAGAAATTAATACTTTTATTCAGAAAGGATGCATTAAATTGACCAAAAGTGACAGTAAAGAAAAACACTTAAATTTTTTACATTTCAGAATTTTTTATTCATCAAAGAATCATAAAAATCACAGTTTCCACAAAACATTAAGCAGCACAAATGTTTTCAATATTGATAATAAGAAATGTTTCTTGAGCACCAAATTAGCATAGTAGAATGATTTCTGAAGTATCATGTGACACTGAACACTGGAGTAATGGCTGCTGACAATTCGGCTTTAACATCACAGGAATAAATTACAATAAAAAAATATTAAAGTAGAAAAAAGTTATTTTAAATTGTAATAATATTTTTCAGTATTTTTATTGCGTATAAGAGACTTCTTTCAAAAACATCTAACTCACCCCCAAACATTTGAATGGTAGAGGTATATAAAGAACATTTTAGCTAATTCACATTCTGCAAATAAATCATGACATTAATAGTAATTATTATTTTGAGCCCTAATGTTCACATTTGTTTTATACTTAAGGCCTATTAAACAGAGATGAGCGACCATGACTGTCACATTTTCCAGTTGTGTTTTACATCACATTACAGCATCAGTCTACTATTTCGTTTGGCAAAAAGTGTAACAAGCTCATCTATTTCTAAGCCATTAGTTATGTCTTTCTCGTGAGCCAAAATCATCAAATTCATTTTTCTCTCAGAGAAGAATAGTTCTTTGGAACGGTGTTAGGACTCGGGACAGGGTGGAGAAAGAATATGATACTGAGGATAAGCGATTACCAGTGCATGCACTCCAAAAAATTTTCCGGTCAGTGCAGTAATAATAACACTAAATAAATATAAGAAGATCAAAATGATCAACAAAAATTTCAACAGAATATAGAGAAGTCAGTAGGTAGAAAATCAGCAGGTCTTTTCTTAGCTGAGTGTTCATAACTCAATCGCATGTAACTTCAAGCGAAAAAACATGCAAGCCTCAGATACAGTTGACAACCCCATAAAGCTGTGTAAATTTTTTTTTTCTCTAATTAAGAATACATAATAATTTCACACTTTAGATGACTGTGAATCCATCCCTGTTATATTACTGTATTGTGAGGATTTTTGTATGTTGACATGAAGTGTTGTGATTGCTCCTCAGGTGGCTGGGCGGAAGGGTTTCCCTCATGTCATATACACTCGTCTGTGGCGATGGCCGGACCTTCACAAGAATGAACTCAAGCATGTCAAGTTCTGTCAGTATGCTTTCGATCTGAAGTACGATAACGTGTGTGTCAACCCCTACCACTATGAGCGTGTGGTGTCCCCTGGGATTGGTGCGTGTTACTAAAAACACAAACTATGAAACTAACAATATATTTGATCACTTTTATAATTTTAGCAAGGAAATATTTTGATAAAGAATCGGCAATGAAAGTGTGCAATGAATATTTGACTCTATATTTTTTTCTTTCTTCTCAGTGGGATTCAGTTTGCCAAACACAGGTGAGTGAAGCTCCAAATAAATAGTGGAGGACATTAGCACTTGTATTTCTTCTCCACATGTGAAGGAATGTCTCTAACATTCATCCGGGCTAATCGCTGATGGCCCTGATCGCGACGCTGCTGGCAGCCAGCCTTTAATCAGACAGAGAATGCCATAAAATGTGTCAGATCGAGACATGCAAGGACTCGCCTTGCAGTGAAAGAGACAAACAAGGAACAGGAGTTTGGAAAGGAGCTCAGAGATGTTTTGACACTCGCTCTCATCCCTCAGGCAGGCTGATAAAAGAAGAGCACATACATAACTGCATCCAGATGGAGGGTCCGTCACGTATGACCTTACAGCAAGACCATCATCCTCCAGATCACTACAGCCCACAGCCTCTGAGACTGATGTCCCCAGAGCCGTCCCAGCGGACCACTTCCTCGGTCACACTCTACCCCAGTCTGCCCCTCTCTCCACCCTGTATGTACAGCAAAGCATGGACTAAGGGGTTTTGTAGCAAACCAGTGTTGGCAGTATAAACATAAAAAATGAATATAATATATTTATTACATATATCTCATAATGCAATTGGATGAATCTTACTGGAAATCATCTAATTGCATTATGGGACTTTTTTTTATTTTTTTATGTATGTTTGTATGTATATATATATATATTTATTTTTTATTTATTTTATTCATTATATTGATGAATTGATTGACTGATTATAATTGGGGTGTGCATAACAACATTGTTGGGGGGTTACCTGAGCCCTGTGTTATTAGCAATGGAAAAACAAACTTTAACTTTACATGCTGTCTTCAAAAACAATAATGTTTTTAGAATAATGAGATACTGACACATCATTGATCTAATTTTTTCTCTGTCTAACTCTTTCTAAAGCAAGTGCATCCAGGTTGTCAATGCAGGCGGAACACCCTGAGGCACTGTTGCAGATCGCCTCACCAGCAGGACGGGCCTTGACCTCCAACTCTCCACCTTCCACCCCAACACATAGTCATGCACCCACACACAGCCAGCCTTCGTCCCAGCAGCCCTCCGTCAGCCAGAGTGAATACAGCACCTCCAAGCACACACAGACACAGGGATCTTACCACAGTGAGTTATTTTTATAAATCACAGGGTCATATGTTCACTATTGACCGTTTTGAATTTTATCATGACTTTACATGTTTGTAAGGCAGTTCATCTATATGACATTATCAGTGAAAGACTGATATATGAAAATAATGGAAAATCATATTAAGTGTGTTTATTTTTAAACATCTCAGCAACAACCTGGACGGGGACCAGCACAGCCTCCTATACTCCTGCTGGACCACAGCAGAATGGGCGGAGTCATCAGCAAGCCCCTCCCCCTCACACCAGCCACTTCTGTATGTACATTTACATGTCATGTCAACACATGGTTTTTGTAAAATATAGATAATAATCACTGTAAAATAATTTTATCTCATATAATAAATAAAATGCCTAATAATATTTATATAAATTCTACTGTTCAAATTTTGGGGGTCAGTAAGATTTTTTTTAATTTTATTTTTGAAAGAAATATGTTCATGAAGGCTGCATTTATTTAATAAAAAACACAGTAAAAACAGTAATATTATGAAATATATACAATTTATTGTAACTGTTTTCTATTTTAATAGTCTATTTTAAAATGTAATCTATGCATGTGTTGGCAAAGCTGAATTCGATTTCTTTAAAAACAAACAAAAAAAACTAGATCTTTCTGACACCAAATTTTGAACAGTAGTGTATATAATAAATAATATAAATGCATGTGTATCAGAAATGTATCATAAAATGTAATACATTTAGTAATTGTCACGTAGATTTTTGTCATCGTAATTATATACAATGATGGGTCTCTATGTAATGATAAAACTATTATATGTATACTTCTCACTATCATCGTATCATTGTGTTTTTATTTGTTAATGTTATTTTTATTCTGTTATCAGGGTCTCAGCATCACACACCAGCCTCATACCCTCAACCAGTCTCCAACCATCCAGGTACTACACACACACATACTGTACATCTACATAAACCACACTCTTTGTTAAATCTGTGTATCATTTGTTTGTGCGCCACAGGCCCAGAGTTCTGGTGCTCAATCTCTTACTTCGAGATGGACGTGCAGGTCGGGGAGATGTTTAAGGTTCTAGCCAATTGTCCTGTGGTGACAGTGGATGGATATGTGGACCCTTCGGGTGGGGACCGCTTTTGTTTGGGTCAGCTTAGCAATGTTCACAGAACTGATGCCAGCGAGAGGGCACGGTCAGTGTGCATTCAACATGATAATTATACACGTTCATTCATCGCCGGAGATTCAAGTTTTTGAACACCTGACATCTACCCTACAGGCTTCACATTGGTAAAGGTGTTCAGCTGGAGTGCCGTGGGGAGGGGGACGTGTGGATGCGTTGCCTCAGTGACCATGCTGTATTCGTGCAAAGTTACTACTTGGACAGAGAGGCAGGGAGAGCGCCAGGGGATGCCGTTCACAAGATCTACCCAGGAGCCCTCATTAAGGTGCACCTTTAATGACATCACTCCGAAGCACTGCTTTCTTCTTTGCAATTAAATCATATCAGACATCAAAACCAGAAGGGCAACAACTTTGTGCATTATAGACAACATATGCATTTGGCAGCATTATACATGTTTATTTTCAGGAAACAAGCATACATATGTAAAATTAAGCATAAAGTTGTGGACAAGGACTGAAATATTTGGATCAGTTTGTCCCAAGTGCTGGTGAACTAATCCCATTTTATTCCTCCAGGTGTTTGATCTTCGTCAGTGTCACAGGCAGATGCAGCAGCAAGCGGCGACTGCACAGGCAGCTGTGGCTGCTCAGGCTGCAGCAGTGGCTGGGAACATCCCGGGGCCTGGCAGTGTTGGAGGCATCGCTCCAGCCATCAGTGAGTTGCTGGTCCCAAAAACATTCATTTTCCAGTTAAATGTGATCAACATTTGAACGATCTCAATAACACAACCATTCTGTTTACTGTGGTGCCAGTCTTTCCTGAACTGCTTTTCATCAGCAGTGTGCTGACTCTAAAGCCCCTCAGCAAAAGAAGTAATTTACCCAATTTTGCACTATGAATTGAATATGATGTGATGAAAAGCATGTGCACAGTAAATAATGCCAATGCAATTCTTTTAGTGAAACAAAAACCTACAGCTCGGCCAGTGTAGTCCAATTCATGAACAAATCACTCTTACGAACTGGTTCTTTGTAGTGAATCAAGAACATACAGCACGACCAGTGTAGTCCTATTCACAAACTATTGACTCTTTGGAAGTGGTCCTTTTAATGAATAACGATAATAATAATAATAATGTTAAATTTATATAGCGCTGTTCCAGAGCTCAAAGCGCTTGAGCGCAAAACATGAACACAACCTCGAACAACCTCTGTGGCATTCGAGGTCCAAATGAGTGCAAACTCCAGGACCTCAAGCAGCAAACGGGAACACTCGATGACACAACGTCAGTGAAGCAGACACCCCGTCCACGGCGTCCACACCACAAACACCGCCAGGTCAGCGGGTTCAGGTAGGCCAGATGAAAGACCATAACAAGCAGCATAGCGTGGCACACCACCTCTGCAGACCAACAGGAATCGCAAAAATGAATTGTCCAGTTGAAATTCATGACGTAAAAACACATTTATACAAGATAAAACAGACAAACAGCCCAGTGTGGAAAGGCAGTCAAATGTGGAAACGCGTGACACATTAAAAAAGAAAAAATGATTAAAAAGACCCTCAAATTGCAGTTGAACTGCATAGTTTGGACTCTGTTGGTAATTATTAAAATTAATCTTTTTTTTTTTTTATTGTTCCAAGCTGGAAGGTTACAATTTATAACGGAGAAAGAATTTTTGTCATATGTCAGCAAAATTAGCACAATCATGGAAATATTCCCAAAAGAATCTGAATCGAATCATGAACTAGTGAATCAGAATCCAGCCCTAGTCTTGAAATAAACTTACTTGCTTCCTGTAATACACACTCTTCCTTATACATTTTCACAGGTCTGTCTGCGGCAGCTGGGATAGGTGTTGATGACCTGCGGCGTTTGTGTATCCTGCGGCTTAGTTTTGTAAAGGGCTGGGGACCGGACTACCCTCGACAGACCATCAAACAGACACCGTGCTGGGTGGAAGTTCATCTACACCGTGCCCTGCAGCTGCTAGACGAGGTCCTGCACACCATGCCCCTCGCTGACCTCGGACCTGTAAACTGACCCACAGACTGCAAAATATACATGCCCTGTCACAAAAACAGCGAGGATGACAGATGGAGAGAAAGAGAGAGACACACACACCTACACAGGCAAACAGTGACTCAAAGTACCACATACACACATAAGCCTTCACACACACACAATCTTTCCACAGCCTTGGCCAGCAATGTGCCTCTGAACTGACCAGTGTTTAGTCCACTCTCGGGTGCTGTTGACTTGGTTGTCACGGTAACACAGACCAAAGGCCCTACTGATGAGTTCACACTAATAGAGGTCCAAAAGAGGTGAAAGTATGTTGGTTAAGAGGGAGAGAAAGATCCATATAGCTAAAAATATAACACCGTTAATATGCTTAATCCTCAGAGACCCAAGCATTGAGATTAATTATATGTTTTTCATCTTTAGGAAGCCATTAGTTATAAATACCATTTCATTTAGCAAAATTTACATTGGGGTGTAATTTAAAACAAAATGTTGCAAAAATGGAATGCTGGGCTTTTAGCGTTGCAAAAATTCACTACTATTTTTCAAAACGCATAGTGAAAGTTTTGAATTGACAACAATTTAGCACACAAATGTTTTTGAAAAATTATGTATTTTAACCAATGAGGTTAAGAAGTTAAACAATTTACTGTAATATTTACATCAAAGTGTGCAGTAATGTAATGCCAGTTTAATATAATTGAATATATTTTGTACTATTAATTGAATGGTCACCATTTTAAGTATGGTTTCAAATTTATGTACATTCAATATATTAATTTCAGAGTGTTATCTACTGTTAAGGTTTTTTTTTTCTCACATTTTTTTAAATTGGGTATTATTTAATTGCTTTATACGAACATTGCAGTTCTGCTCGGTCTCTGAGTGTTAAAGGGGTCGTATGATGCTGCTAAAAAGAACATTATTTTGTGTATTTGGTGTAATGAAATGTGTTACTCAATCGGATTTATCTTAGTTCCTTTAGTGGCAGCTTATCGGAATGCTGAGTGCAGACAGGACGTCCAGGAACAAATGCATTTAAAACCAGCTAACAGAGAGGATAGAAAATGTGCTGTATAATACAAGCCAGTACATTTTATCTGACAAATCTTGAAATGAGACCAAAGACTCAAGTGAGATCAAAGAATCTGCAGTTTTAATGACAATCGACTTATGAATACCATAATAGTTTATAATTCAGTGACACAGAGATAAAAGTTGGGATTTTTGTCTGCTAGGCTATACATGAGGGATATTAAACAGTGCTGAGCTATGTTTCAAAACAGTCTTGACACTTACATTCATGCTGAAACCTTAATAAGCCGTGACACTGAGACAGAAGTGAGGACACCTAGTGGTTATTTCAAGTAGTGCATTCACTCATACACAGCCTTGCATTTTAGACATGGGTTACCTGGCATGTTTAAGCTTTATATATTACGAATTGTATTTAATTTAAGGATTCTGTGAGAGGATGTGCTATATTGTGAATATATTCATGACAAAAGGGAGTTGTTAGGCAGGATGCCTCCAAGAGATGGGTTTCCAAAATTAATTTCCAGGACCCTTAACCAGCACTGCTTTAGCTGTGACTATATTCAGAATACAGCATGCACTCGAGTGCCTTATTGCTTCCATACAGCAGTCACTACAAAATAAAAATATTAATATCCTAAATTCATTAAGCATTCATCTGCAGAAAACCTGGCATAACATAACAACAATCATTGGGGAAAACTTTTCTTGGTACTTATAGCACCCCTCTGGCCTCATGGGATAGCAAAGGGTCCATGGGTTGCTTAGTTCACAATCTAAGAGGTCAGGAATTTTTCAAATTTTTTGTGAGATAAACCCGTTTATCCTGAAATATTTACTTGAAGTACCCTCTGAGATTGTAGGTTAATATTTCAATTATTTAAGAACACATTTGCTTGTTCACGGTTTTCTGTTAGCAGCTAATGGTCACATTACATACAATTAAACAAATCAAATATCAAACCCTTTTTAGTAAGTTATTTGGATTGTTTTGATTTTTAATTATTTTAATTTTACAATTTTAGGATTTAATTATTAGCTTTTCATCAACTCATGAAGCCCCTGCAGTTTTCTCGTTCATGACAATTAGGTATTTAACTTTTTGCATACTGTTTAGTATCGAAGTATGCATATTCACATATGGGTTTTCTGTTTTCTAATTGCATGTGATCATTTAAATTATACACTGTCCTGAGCTATTTATAAAAAAATAAATAAGCAGGCTAGAATGATGGTTTAAACTATTACAAAATCTATTTTCAGAAGGATCATGACATATTGATAAAATTTATTTCTTCTGTTTTTTGCACACATTAAAATTTTAGACACCCCGCAATCCCAATATCTAAACTTCTAATTTTATTTTTTAAACAAAGTCTTATGAGAAACGTACTTTATGTAGCTCTGCGGATCTGAAATTGCTGGAAAATACAGGACGGTAAGGTGTTTGGATGCTGGTGGGCGGTACATACGGTCAGACTCCCGATCTGACGCAGTGTATCCCGACGCTCAGCATCCTTCAGCGCGCGCAGCATCCGACAACGGCCTGGATCGGGCCAGACACGAGGACACCGCGTACCGTAGAGATGTAGCCATGAATCATCTACATTATATCAACTAAACGAAGGACCGTCGACATTTATTGTTTATTCAACGGCTGTTATTGCGCCCAACCCTAAAAATGACTGAGATCACTGAAATACGCGCGACGTACGGTGAGTATAGCGCAGGCCTGAGCCATCCCGACACGCGTGAAATATGAATATTACGCATTATGGATACACCTGACCTGGTTAAGATAGCACTAATTAGTGATGTGTGGTTTTGGACCGTGCTTGTTGAGCTTCTTAATTCAAGACTATATAACCAAAATCAATAAGCCTATGTTGTTTATGTAGTGATTCATTAAATTGTGAGCGTTTGTGAACGTCGCCATGTTGCTAAAGTGTTTTAATGGAGTGGTGCGCAGTGAGATGGGAGCAGGAATGACGTGATGTCTAATCCGGACTGGACCCGAGGGCTCTTTGTTTGTTAAAAACACACAAGCGCACCGCTGAGATTACAGTCTCCACCCATGTGTCCTCAAAATCGCCAGCTGGACTGTAGGGGCTAGTTGTCACACGGGGAATTGATCACAAAAGCTCTGTCCCAGTTATTAAAAGGTTTGAGTCAAAAGCACAATTATGCAAATGTGTGTTTTATTTAGCAGTGGTCATCCGTGCTGGTTTCAATCATTTATAGTTCAAAACACTCTTATAGGAACATTTAACCTAAAATGAAAATTCTGTCGTAATTTAGACACCCTCATGTCCCATAAGAGTTTCATTTGTATGGACAAAACTTTTTTTTTTTTTTTTTTTGCTCTCAGCTGCTCTTTGACAGATGCCATTTAGGGAAGTGGTTGTCAACCTTTTTGGCTCCAAGACCCCCCACTTTCCACAGCAATATTCAGAGACACCATGTTTTTTTCCAGTCTTTCATGATTTATAGTATAAGTATTAAGGACAAAGACTTTTTAAAAATATTTCTCTTTTTTTACCCACACTTTCTACCCAATCAAATATTTTAGAGTTTGACATAACTTGAAAATGTATATTTCTTATTTAAAAGAGAGAGAGAGATTTCATAAGATTCTACTAATTAGACTCCTTCATATCCCTTCATATCCAGGTTTTTCTAGACAGTGAGAAAAAAACTTGTTGCAGGGATTTCTTAAAATAAAATAAAATAAAATCTTGATTTGAGTTGTTATAGCATATTTTAAACCTTGTTTTTGCTCATTTTAAAGCTTATTTTAACACCCAACTGGGCCCTGGCCCTGTGGTTGAGAACCACAGGTTTAGGGTGTTTGTGGTGTTCAATGTAAACAGACAGTATAAGTGTTGGGGTTAAGAGGATCTTCTCGCCTCTTTTAGATGTGATGGGGCAATTTACAGTCTCTAATTATAGAAGTGGCATAAGGATTTTAAATATTGGTATAAAACAAAATATGTTGGGATTATGTTTAAAACCATTTTGTTTATTCTCAGAATTATACAAAATTGATTTCCTCTATACTACGCCTGAATTAAAACAAATTTGTGAGAACAATTTTAGTAGAGAAGCTGAAAATGGATTAGAACTGTGTTGTCACTGGTTTATATGTTTCACTTTAATCACTAAACTGATATAAAAAGCATTATCTTTAAGGAAATGAAACTTTTTAGGGCTAATGTAAAGGCATAACAGAGTTGTGTCTGAGGGTGTGAGATAACGTGACGGAAAGGAGTGTCCACCTCCATCTGGCATGAGCCTCCAAGTGACGTTTACGCTCCAAACACAGCTTCTTCGCCCACTCTCACTGTGGGCTGCACATGTATACACAGAAGAGGCACCGTGTGTTTTGAATGATGTGCAGAGTCATGTAGGATTTACACAAGGACCCTGTATAGAATCCTGTAAGACAGTATTGAATGTAGACATTTTACAATGGAGGATCTTATCTTGTTTGAGATACAACCAGATAATCTGTGATTAATTTTTTTTATTAATTAAAAATGCTTTGGGTAACAGCTCAAAACCTAAAATCAAAGACTTTTTTAATTTAATATTAATATTTTAAAGTCAGCTTGAAATGGAAATTCACTCTAACTATTTTCTTAATGCAACTTAATGTTCTTACTGTGAACAGTAAGTCCATGCATGTTTATTTTGATTTTTGATCTCATAATCTGTCATAACTCAATCTTCCTGTGAAACAAAAGATTTCTCTCTAATAATTTTTGCACGACTTCTCCAATCATTTAGTCAGCATTCTTGCAATAGACCACATGCATGATTCAGATTTGCCTCCATTCAATCAACAACCAATGCACTAACCAAGCCCCCCCATATTTTTTTCCTTTTTTTGATAATCCATTTCACTTGAATGTACTTAACATGTAAAAAAAAAAAAAAAAAAGTTCTGCTACTACTTCCATTATATCACGACTTTAAATGGGACAAGATGAAGGTTATTCTAGACATTTTGCTGCATCGTTCTGGTATGATTTATCCACACTGAGACCACAGTGCTGGAATAACGTGCAGTACTCATTTCTGTCAGGGTTGGTAAATTGATGTCCTGAATTGATTACACTGCTGTAGACAGTACTGTGTATTGTCATTTTCTGGTATGGGAAAGTCAGAGCATGCATCATTTAACTCATCGTCCTCAGACAGATGTGCTTGTTTGTAATTTAGCAGATTCTTTTGCCTTCTTCAAGGGCGTAACATTGATAGGGCTCTTTTAGCAACCCTCACAGGTCTCTCCTTCCTGCAATGCAATCTGCAATGTTTTAACTAGCAGTGACTTAATCATTAAGCTACCATCACCCTAGACAGATGTATATCTGGTTTTTCTGATATTTGATCACTCTACTGCGTAGACACAGTCTAGACACACCTGTCAGGGCTCTAAAGTAGGCCTGTCACGATAACAACTTTTTGTTGTGCGATATATTGCCCCAAAAATAATTGCGATATTGCAATTGTCATTTTAAAGACCATTTTATGCCACTGAATATATAATCATAATGTAACGGCATAATAATGCAAGAAGGCCAACACACTTCCAAATGACAACAAACTTTTAATTTAAGGGATGTTATTTTGATTTATATGCTGAGAGATACAGGGTACGCCGAAAATACAGACATTGAGATGTCACTGAGAAGTCAGAAGCTTTGCTACTCTCAGTACATTGATTAAAAACAAAGCTGTGGACATGTGTGCGTGCGTGATGTGGGTGTCTCTCCTCTTTGTTTGCGTGTGCTTTTGGTTCATATGTGTCTACGCCCCATGGGATGTTTCCAGGTAATTGTAGCAGCTGTTTTTTTTTTTCTCTGAGCCTGCCAAGTCTTACATCATCTAGCAAGTGGGGTGAGGGTCTTTGTCTGGGGTTGGGTGAGAGTGATGGAGCAAAGAACAACAGAATGGGTGGAGTGCTGGCAAATATCTTTTTCTGTCTGCCTCACGCTGTTAATTTGGGCTGTAGCTCCATCATGCTGTTCTATCTGGGCAGTGATGACTTTTGCTGCCTTTTTTAAAAAGCTTTGTCTCCCTTCACCATAGGGCTGCACGATTATGACAAAAATCATAATTGTCAATTATTCCCTTGAAATTGTAAGTTCGATTATTATACTATTATCACAATTTACATTGAATGATGTTTATACCATTGTTTGAAGCCAATGCATGCCGTATTTTTATATGAACATAAACAAGCTGAAAATACTCTAACTGAAAAACTTTTATTGCTTTTTTTATAGTATTCAGCATAAAGATTCATTGTTAAGCAAATCATGTTTGAGCAGCTCATCTTACATTGGCCATATATCAGCAACAAACAGACGAGTGTTTCCTTTATCTTAGTCTTAATTTAACATGAGGACAGAAAGCTTCAGTAAATAAACTGTCCTTCAGACTTTTATCACTTACTGTAAGTGCAATTATTTTTATTGATTTTATATCAAAAACTTTCAGGTGGTAGAAATAAGTCTCATATGTCCACCAAAACTGCATTTATTTGATCACAAATAGAAAATACAGTAAAAACAATAATATTTTTAAAATAAAAAAATATGATGGCAAAGCTCAAATTTCAGCAGCAATTACTCCAGTCTTCAGCGTCCCGTGATCATTCAGAAATCATTCTAATATGCTGATTTAGTGCTCAAGAAACATCATTTATTATCAGTGTTGAAAACAGTTGAAGGATCCAGTTCAGCAGTTGAAGACTGTTTCATATTTTTTGTGGAAACCTTGATACAGTTTTTTCAGGATTCTTTGATGAATATAAAGTTCAAAAGAACAGCATTTATTTGAAATAGAAATCTTTTGTAACAGTATAAATGTCTTTGCTGTCACTTTTGATCAATTTAACGAGTTCATGCTGAAAAAAGATGTCTTTAAACAACATTTGTAATGTAGCATACCATTTACATCCCAATGACAAACACTCTGATGCAGCTATATATTTACACAGAACCAACCAAGTGTAAATACAAGAATTTTTAATGATATTTTGTAGCTGTGGTGTTGCAGAGTAATACCGGATGTAGTCGTCTCTGTGTGGGATGATTGTGTTCCTCTGCATCTGCGGGTGGAGTGGGCATGAAGTATATATAAAGCGAGTCTGCCGTGGGTTTGTCAGTGTCTGCTTGTTCAGAGCTGTTGTGCTTTCACCATCTAGCACGAGAAAGACTGTTTTATTATTTATGATTTAAGCTTGTGAACATCTCCAGGTATGAATATGCTGTGTGTGTGAATGTAGATAGATGTGAGTTGTTGTTCATCAGTCAGTTTACTCTTCTGTCTCTGTTTTTCTCTTTTAGATATGTCTCCAGTGCTGGCGGGGTTTATCGGTGCTGGTGTGTTGGTCGTTGCAGTCATTGCAGTAATCTTTGTGTGGACTTGCTGTCAAAAACATTACAACAGGACGAACTACAAGCTTCATGGAATCCAATCGGAACAAAGTGATCCTCTCACAGACCCTCCATACAGGTTTATTCACATGCTGAAAGGAATGAGCATCTACCCTGACACGCTTACCAGCAGCAAGAGGATCATACGAATGGCACGCCAGGCCAGATCCCAGACCACCGACGGGGCTCAAAGCAACAAGGGCCGCCCACTGGTGCTCGTAGATATGGACTCGGCAGCAGAAAGTGGCCTGCTGGGAGAGAAACAAATGCAGATGAGGCTCGGGGAAAGTGGCCATGTGGTTCCCAAGCTGGAGAGGGAACTTCCTGTGTGTGCGGATTACTGCTGTCTGGACAGCAGCTCTGCTAGCAGCAGTCAGACCTCCAGTACTACGGTTTCCAACACGGCTACACCCTTCACCCCCGCAGATGAGCCCAGCCGAGGAGATCTCAGCATTGCAATCAACTATAACTTCCCCAAGAAGGCATTGGTGGTCACCATCCTGGAGGCTCGGGGGTTACCGGCAGTGGAAGGCCAGGCGGGGAGTGCCGACCCCTATGTGAAGATGACCATTCTCCCCGAGAAGAAACATCGCGTTAAGACTCGGGTCCTGAGGAAGACTCTGGAACCTGCGTTTGATGAGACCTTCACATTTTATGGCGTGCCATACAGCTCCCTGTCGGATCTCACTCTGCACTTCCTGGTGCTGAGCTTTGATCGGTTCTCACGAGACGATGTGATCGGGGAGGCAATGGTTCCGCTGGCAGGTGTGGACCCGAGTACAGGCCGGGTCCATATTACACAACAGATCACAAAGAGAAGTATGCAGGTGAGAAAGAGCATAAACACACACACACACACAAAAAATACATATGAGCCACAAACTCAGTCTATCTAATTAAACCTAGATCAAATTCAGATTTTTACGACATTATATTGCACAATGAAGTGCATTATAAAGTGCTTTATACATGGAGCGCGAAAAAAAGATCGAAAGCAAGAATAAGAAATGTTTTTTTTTGTACTATTATTATTTTTCATATATATTGTAAAAAATTATAAATAGATATTTATAACAATAGTAACACTTTACAATAAGGTTCATTAGTTAACTGTATTAGTTAATATGAACTAAACATGAACAATACTTCTACAGCATTTATTGATCTTAGTTAATGTTAATGTCAACATTTACTAATACATTAAAATCAAAAGTGGCATTTGTTAACATTAGTTAATGCACCGTGAACTAACATGAACAATGAATAACTGTATTTTCATTAACTAGCATTAACAAAGATTGATAAATACTGTAGAAGTATTGCTCATTGTTAGTTCATGTTAGTTAATACATTAACTAATGTTAACAAATGACACCTTATTGTAAAGTGTTACCAATGTAATAATAACAAGAAATGTAACAATCATTTCCTGCATTCAGTTTGTGCTGGCGCTGTGTGACTGATTCATCTGGGTTCTTTTTATAAGTCTGACACTTGTATGAGCTCAGCATTGATTCACTGTGCATCACTGTCTCATCCTCCTACTGAAGTTTGTAGTCATTGATAAATGTGCGTATCCTCCTGCTCACTGAGTGGGTTTAGATGATGCGTAGACAATCCAGTTGGCACGTACATGAAAGCCTCCTCGTGCCTCCACACAGAACCCAAGCTCTGAAGGATGAGCTGTGAAGATTAACAGAAAACAAGTTATTAACAAGTCATCAGCCCACTCATTTTGTACTTATTATTAATGCATCTGATCAGTTCCTTTGCTAATACACCATGTGCTGAAGAGCTGCTATCACATTATCACTTACCTGCTTATTCTGCAGTTCTTCCATCCAGTGCTGTAGAGGTGCATTGAGAACCCAGGGATATTCTTACATGTATTGTAATGTTGATTCAAGCCAAAGAGGTCTATTCAATAATTATGTTGTCTTAAATACTTAAACTGGTTGTCTCTTTTTAACTTTTGTGTCTGTGTATTTGCATTTCTGCAGTGCGTGAGCCGTGGAGAGCTGCTGGTCTCTCTGTCCTATCAGCCTGTTTCTCACAGACTGAGTGTGGTGGTGTTAAAAGCGAAACACCTTCCAAAATTGGACATCACTGGCCTATCTGGAAGTAATTGTACATTTAAATGATTTTTATTTATTTATTTTTACTGCACTCGTTTAAATGTTTTGGGGTCAGTACGATTTGTTAATGTTTTTAATGAAGTCTCTTATGCTCACCAAGGCTGCATTTATTTGAACAAAAATTTTGATAAATTGCTGAATAAATGTAATGGTTGTTAAAAAAACATTACAGACCCAAAACATTTGACAGTCAAATATACACTACATTCTTAACAAATTACATATTTTTTTAAAATTATAATATATGAAATGAATATTAAAGTATTTTTAAGTCTGTCTTATTTTTAAACCTGTCTTAATTTGTGTCCTAGATCCGTATGTGAAGTTGAATGTGTTCTATGGCCACAAGCGCATTGCCAAGAAGAAAACGCACGTGAAGAAATTCACGCTCAATCCAGTCTTTAATGAATCCTTCATCTACGATGTGCCAGCTGAGTTGCTGCCAGACATCTCTATCGAGTTCCTAGTCATGGACTTTGACCGCACTACTAAAAACCAAGCCTTGGGACGCCTGGTGCTCGGCGCAAACAGCCCCTGCCCCTTGGGAGCCACTCACTGGCAGGAGGTCTGCCAAAATCCACGACACCAAATCTCAAAGTGGCACACGCTCAGCGAATATTAGAGCTTGACCATGCTCTCTCTCCACACACACGCTCAAACACAGGCACACAGGAAACATTTAATGATGAAAGAGAGAGTTTTGGGAAAAGATGCCTTTGTTACCGTCACTACATGGAAGGTAGCTGATTATCAGCAGGACTTGTAAAAAAAAAAAAAACAGAATTGAGCCAACTTTTATGTCGTTGCTAATGCAATGATGGGCCTCGGAAATGCATCTTTTTAAAAGTACACATTTACATTCTCACTCAGTTGCTCACATATACACACACATACACACCGCCTAAACACAAACATACATGACAAATAATAAACGAGACCAAAATAACAAAAAACATATTGACAGACTGTTAGAAGTTTATGAGGTTTGGGATTCTGTAACTGTCCTTATAAAACTTAACGCACGTCTTAATGCACCATATTTCACTCCAGAACAGGACATTGTGTGGATTTGTGATGCTGGCGCACATTAAACAGGCTCTTTTTTCGAGGCATCTGATTTACGGAATTCCACATTATTTAAAGTTAGTGGAAGGAGTTTGTTTTGAAGGAGCTTGTAACGAGCGTCTTATGATATGTACTGATTCTCCACTGTATGAGAAATACACTGTGAAGTGACACAGAGGTTGTATGATCTACGCTAAATTATGATTTGTTCTGTTCTGCTTTGGCTGGAGATGTTTCGGAGATTCCTGCTGTGTCACATTCTCCACAGCTACAAGTTGAGTCATGTGATTGTACAACAATAACCCTGTTGGCAGCACTCTGGGCCTGATTTATTGCTTGTGCAATGACTTCATCATGCACTTTGAGTAAATCTGGCCCTGAATAACTTAATCTGCACTGCTATGCTACAAACACACTCTGAATGTCACCGTCTGTATGAATTTCATACATCAGAGCTTCACTTCACCGTAAAAGAGTGGTTCACTGTTTCGTAGATTGTACTAGCCAATGTCATTAGATGACCTTTTTAAGGTGGATTGGATTCACTTTCATTTTAAATCCTGTGTGATATAGAGATAGACAAAGAGGTGTGTTTGTAGTTTGGAGCTGGAAAGCTCTGGTATATTACGGGGTCATTCAGAGCCCTTTGGTGTGATGTCTGGGAAATGGAAAGACATGTAGCGTTTTATCATTTGTAGTTCATAAAGTCAAGGGGGAAGATGTTCATGTTATTCTATCAATAACAACAGTCTGTTCTTCAAGCATATCTCCTTCACCTCAGTTTCACTTTTTTGTCTTATACCACTTTGTCACATCTCTCTTTTATAATGAGAACTTGTAAAGTCATGGTTTGCCAGTGTGCCTGCCGATAGCCTGGGCCTTTATCTCTGATTGGTGCTTCTCACTGTTAATGAGGTCTGAATCTGGCATAGAGTGTACTGTGTTTTATATGGAGTAAGAATTAAGATTGGGAACCAAAAAATCAGAGCTGATTCCATTACAAAAAAAGAACAAAATACTGGAAAAAAAATCTCCTTTAATGATTATCGCATGTGCATTTTTTGGCTAACACTATTTAAAAAACTCAGTTTCCTGTTTTCTACATTTCCTACACAATTTATTCAGCACAGTGCCACAACACCGCTACTGAATTTACATTGTGAAACATATAGTGAGTATAGTCCAGTGTAGTCCAATTACAGAATAAATGGCTATAGTACACTCTTAATAATGAAGGTTCTTTATTGGCATTGATGGTTCCATGAAGAACCTTTAACATCCATGGAACCTTCCATTGCAAGAAGGTGGGAAAAGGTTCTTTAGATTATTAAAATGTTCTTTACACTAAGAAAAAAAAATGTTTCTTTTATGAAATGTTCACTTAAAGGTTCTTTGGGGAACCAAAAATGATTCTTCTGTAACTATTCAGAATAGTGACTGACTGGTTGTTCATATGACAACATGTAGTTACTGATTGTGTAGTTTAAAGATACATATTATGTGTTTTGTTATTAGTATTTTATAAATATTAATAAAATCACGTGTTTGTTTAGTACTTTTGTCAAATATATTTAAGGTCAGTTATTGGATTGCATTTATATTGCCTGAAAAGACTATTATAAGAATTGTTTTCAATTTACTTATTATTGAAATGAACTCATCAGTTGAAAATTGGCAATGTAATTGCATTTTCCCCAAATATATTTTCCTTAGAAGAATTGTTAATCAGAATTGTCAATCAACTGTTAAAGAACCAGAATCAGAACCGAAACCAGAACATTTACATTATTCTCGTATTTCTATCCCAAGCAGGAAATGTGCCCAAGATTCAGGAGACCCAGCAGAGCAGGGACAATAACAGATTACACAGGAAGTGTCACTTCCTATACATACATCCAAACATTCAAGATCAATTCCCCGCAAATTAACCGCTAGCGGTCAGCTGGTTTTGTGGCACATGGTTTGTCTATCATAGAGATATTAGATTCTAAACTGTAATTCTGGATGGAAAAATGCTTCTTTCCATTCAAGCTTCTTACATGCTCATGCCACACTCCCTGTATAAAAGCGCACCCTATCCACTAAGTAATGTCTTTCGTATAGAAGATACTTTTTTTTGTGTCGGATCACTGATATGACAAAATGGAAAGATATTAAAAGATTCAATCCATGTGACAATACATACATGAAAACAACAACAGATTAAAGTATTAAAAAAAAAACGTGACATACACAATCACTTTGGTGTTCAAAAATTAATTTGCAGGAAACTTCCAAATGTATTAGTGCAAACTAAAAAAATATCTTGTGAATATTTGACATATACTGTACTGCAAAATGCTGTGAGATCTCTGCTAATGTTACACACCCACCTGTATGTTAGTGTTCTTAACACCCACTGAATGTGCTAAATAAACGTGATACACAATTGAATTCTCTCTCCTAGTATATTTTCACTCCAATATTATTTGGATATTTTCAAAATGTGCTTCTGGTTGAGATGGGTCGAATAACATTAAGAACCTTTGGAAAATCAAAATATGCCAATATTAAGGTTGTCTTAAAGTAAATGAATGGTATTAAAGCTAAACCGAAGCAAATATCTGTGGTGTGAGCAGTGACGTCAATTAAAATGAAATATTTTACACCAGTTACTAAATTAACCATGAGGGGTTCTTTTGTCTCCCTCTTATATCACTGATTCAATTATTGATAGTAAAAAATTCTGATATTTAAATGTTATCAAACATGTTTGACTGGGAAATGAAAAAATACAGTAGTGCTCCAGAAGCTTCATGGCAAGTCTGAGAAATTCCCCAGGCTCAAATGATTGTTTACACTTATTAAAAAGTCCAGTTTACTGAGTCATTTTTTAAGTTGGGAAATGAGGCAAACTGATATGAGACTACATGACTCTCCAAAGAGAGTCTTTGTGAAGGGTTTCAATTATGACTTGGCAACGTGAGATGACCTTAATATACTTCATCTCCAATGAAATTCAGATTTTCTTGGAAGAAACCTCAAGCTTCTGGTAGGCCATGCTTCCTCATTCAGTTTCTAAATCAGAACAGGAATGCTGATATAAAGGGGGCTGAACACCCATTAAAACTTTTGAACTGTGACATTAGAATCATAACTGACTAGACTCTCTGTACACAGCAGATATATTCATACATCACAAGTTTAAGTGACATTTAGGTTACATTCTTTGAGATTTGTTGTTCATACAATTTTGTACAATAAATACAACTCTACTCGTCTGTTGATCACAATAAAGATCCAAAGAATAAAGATGGTATAAACGATGGTACGCATGTCCTAGACTATTTTTCATCTGAATCAATGTGAGAAATGTCATATGTGAGAAACAGACACAATCACACTTTGTCACTGTTAGGTAAACCAACAAACTAGCAAACACCATGAAAACGTCTCGGCATACGTAGACTGGCCGCACCCTAAATGAGGGACATCACATGCATCTACCATGAAAAATGACAAAACCATCCAACCAAACCCTCATTTCAGACACAGCAGACCAGGACTGAGACCTAATATAAAGGGCAAATCTAGAAGGTTTGTAATAAAGATATTTTTTATTTCCACATTTCACAAAGGACTCCCTCATTCATCTTAAAGGTAAGAACTGTTGCTGTTTTGACAGTTTTTGACACTTACTGTCTACTCTATAATAACCAAAAGCATGACAAACGCACAATTTGTAGTCACACAACTACTCTCAGAAACTGGTTTATTCTGAAATAGTTTTACAATCTTAATAAATAAAATGTCATTAAAAATACATAATTTTTTTTTATTACAGAATTTGTGCAACATTTTAAATGTATTACCTCGTAACTTTAGCTGACGACCAAAGAGTATCTGAGAGAGATTGATCATTTTGGTTTACTGTAACATAAACATAGACAGGTGCTTAACATATAGAGTCCTGAACCAGGATCAGTTTCCCTTGCATCTTATTTCTTAGATAATGAAAGGCAAGCATGACCTGAAGCATTGGAGACTTGATCAGTGGTCTGTTTCAAATTCACACACGCTTTATAAGTCTAGTATCATGTCTGGTCTTCATCTTAAAATTATTTTTCTATTTATTTCACTCACAACACCATTTTATTAAGGCAGATTATAAATGTGTTTTTGTTGTGACTGTTATCTTTAAAGGGTTAGTTCAGACAAAAATGAAAATTATGTCATTAATTACTCACCCTCATGTCGTTTCAAACCCATAAGACCTTCGTTCATCTTCGGAACACAAATTAAGTTATTTTTGATGGAATCTGAGAGCTGTCTGACCCTGCATAGACAGCAACGCAACTGAAATGTTCCCAAGTCCAGAAACGTAGCAAGGACATCGGTAAAATAATCCATGTGACATCGGTGGTTCATCCGCAATTATACAAAGCTACGAGAATACATTTTGTCAATTAGTTGAGTTTTAATTTATTTAAATTACAATTATTATATTAATTCTATTTTTCAAATAATTTAAATAACCAATTAGAATTTAAATTGAACTAAAACGATACATTATTATATTTTTGCACATACACAAAAAGTAAAGTTTTTTCATTATTTTATTGTTTAAAATGACCTTCAGTACATATATAGTGAGTTTGCCATTTTACCTTAATAGAGTAAGTACTTGAAAAGAATCCATTAAGCGAATTAAGAGACAAGGCTTTAGCTAGATAATTTTGTTTTATTTATAGATATTTTACTTATTGTTAGGATTTATTTTTAATTTATTTATCCATATCAGTAGCCTTTGCTAATTTGAGGTAATCAAAGTTAGGTGATTATTTTTTGTCTGTGTGCATGAGTCATTTTTAAGGCTGATGCTGATGGTTTATGCTTTACTTCAGTTTTGTGCTTTTCTCATTTGTGGTTCTGCACATCTTGGCTTGCTGTGACACTGAATTAGTTGAATCAAGCTACCCTTAAAATGTAGTGACTCAAGATCTTTTGAACAAAAGGTTATAGTTGACTATTAGCTGTCAGAATATCTTTTACAGTTAGCAGAACTTGACTGTCACGTGATATTAACCCATCACATGACAGCACCATACTGTTTTACGCTGGTTAGCAATCCAACTTAAAGGGGTCATATGATGTTGCTAAAAAGAACATTATTTGGTGTATTTGGTGTAATGAAATGTGTTTATCCGGTTTAAGGTTAAAAAAACACATTATTTTCCACATACTGTACATACTGTACACTCCTCTATGCCCTGCCTTTCTGAAACGCGTCGATTTTTACAAAACTCATCGGTCTGAAAAGC
>NW_015654935.1:385273-415700 GCF_001515625.1 Sinocyclocheilus rhinocerous
ACATGGCGGCGGTGGCAACAACAATACTACAGCGAGAATATAAGTTACGCCTTCTTTCTTTGCGTGAATATTTGGGCGGCGTTATGCAAATCTTCCCACATTGTGATGTAGACATGTGGGGGCGTGTTAGAATGAGCCGTTTTAGGTAGGCGTGGTTGACTCAACTTTTATAAAGAATATCTCTTTGGATTTGAGACTTTAGTCTTTGCAACTTTACAGGTCTTCTTTATGCACCAAGAGCTTGTAACACTCCAAAGAGAAAGGAAAAATTGAAATCGCATCATATGGCTCCTTTAAAATCTTAAAGAATTTATAAACAAACTATTTTTCTTTGTGATATATTTGATGAATTTAAATTCATTATATGTACAAATAATGACAGAGGGGGGTTATTGTTTCGTCAGTGTTGTTTGCGTTACTGAACGGAAAACGTTGTTAGTTGAGTTTCAGGCGACTTTTCGCGCAGTCTGACTTTTTCGGTTAGCGAAACCTTGTAAAAAGGTTTACTGTTAATTTTGACTTAATTTATTAAGATAAAGTAGGTCCAAAGTAACTTATTTAGTAGTATGTGTTTGCGGTTATTTTTGTTGTACGTGTTTCCCTCTGTGCCTGCCTGGTCACTTTTCATATGAACGTAAATCTTGATGCTTTTTCTGCTTCTGTCCCATAACATTACCTCTCTTGATGCTCAGCTTGCCTTTTCTTCCCTCAGGCGGTTGCTAATCTGAAAGACGCATTCTTCTCGAGGCTGGATGATGCGCAGTCTCGAGTGAATGATGAGCTGGACAGAGCCGTGGACGGATGGGATAAATTGATACAGATAAGCTTGCGCCTCCTGGCGGAAGTTCAAGAATCAGCACCAGGGCGAGTGATCACCGCTGGTCTGGATGAGCTCATCACTCAGTCAGAGGCGGCAGTGGCCTAATATCTACCTCTGCCATCCACGCTGCGTAAGAAAGTCATACAGGCTCTGACCGGACAGGGAGACGTTCAAATGTTCTTCTGTTTTGCTAGTTGTTTGGCACCATCTCACTTTCAGAGGGATGTAGACAAACGTGTAATAACATATTTTATCAAATTAGCTTTTTTTTTACACTCAAGAGTTCAGTATTAGACTAAGTAGAACCTCTTTCAGCTGAATTCTGAGTAATATAGGTTGTTTTGAAATCACAACCACTTTGCACTTTCTCATCTTGCAGGTCGTGAGTGGGAGATAAGAGTGCAGAGCTATGAAGATGAAGATAATGATGATGAAGAAGAAGAGCCTCGAATGTGGACACGTATCCGTAGTCTGTTGTTGTGCCTATACATTCAGCTGTACCACAGATTGATGAGGCTGAGAGAAAGACTGGACAGCGTTTTGCAGATGCCGAAAAGGTAGGCCCCGTGTACAAAAAAAATAGCTAAATCTTTGACCTTATCTTAATTAAATGCTCGGCCAAATTTTCATAAAGTCGTAGTGACTATTTGAGGATGGCACACTTACTCTTTTCCCAAACTAACTGCATGAACCAGTTTCTCAGTGGCTCCAAAAATGTACATGTAGGTATCAAGCCCTGAAACATGATCACTGTTAAATGGGGAGCCAAACTATATATAAAGTATTTTATATTCCAATTTAATAATTTTCATATTTTAAAGTAAATGTTTTTATTTGACTTTCCTACATGTAGGGGAAAAAAAGACTTGGGCCCTTCAAAAGAGACCAGGTTTATAATAGTTAGCGAAAACTAAAACAATTTTTAAAAATACTTGAAATAAAATAAACGTGAACTGAAATAAAATAAAATAAAATATACAAAAACTTATTTTTATTTCAGCCAGTTGCCAAACTGTAGTTTAACTTGATGTACTAAAATAACTAAAAATGAAATAAAATTTAATAAAAACTATATAGACATATTAAAAAAAAAAAAACATGACAAAAAAACAACAAAATGACTAAAACTTTAACTAAAATTTAAATGAAAACAGAAAATATGTACTAAAATAACACTGAAGGAGACCCAGGATAATGAGAACATGAGTCACAAGTCAATATTGGAGAGTGATATCTGATATGTTAAGATGAAATCACAAATTTTAAACTGGGTGAGAGATTCAACAATGTACACTGACAGGATGATATCGGCAGGGAGTGCCTCCTCAGAACGTCCTCAAACCATAGCCTATCCCCTCTTCTTGGAGTTTGAAGTTAAAATAGACAGTATACGTTCTGCAGTACCATGCTGCAGTCATTCGCCCTGCTCTGCCACCCTCAGGGCTTCCTGTCTAGTCTGCAGACATAGAATAAAATCACAGTAATTACTTGTTCCAGATTAAGACCCCTGAGACACATTCAGGCAAAGGGCATGAGGAAGGGGAGAGAAAAGTTCAAGCTGCATTACAACATGAGCTGAAAACATGTATGACCTTTTTCACACTAATCCACACCATGCCAAAGTGATAACACGCCTAATTGATAACAGAATTTATTCACACAATATTATTTTACATTTATGTTTCTAGTCACTTAGTAGTGGAGTAGATTTATCACCTCTGATTTGAATCACTAATTTGTACACTTCTTCATATTAAAGTTACAGTAATGTTCAAGCTAGATAGAGACTTTAGCATCTGATAGTCTAGCATATTAGTCCTTTAGTGACTCAAAATTGCAATAAAAATAAATGATGAAATGTTTCTGTTTGTGTAAAAGGAAGGCAATAATTGTTTCCCAGAAATCAAAGCTGAAATCAAGAAGTCAGGCTGCAGTGTGTTTTTGATGGAAGTGCTTGTTTAGAGAGAAGATGGTCATGATTGAGCTGGAAGCCCAGTGGGATCTAGTGCTACGTGCCGTTTGGCGGTTGCTGCATGTGACTTAAACACCCACTAAACAACCCGCACACACAGATAACACACTCAGCTACAGGATGAAAAAATATGAGATGAGGAGAACAAACATACTGCTAGCTTTCAGGAGAATCAAGCTCTTTAACTTTAGACAACTGTTCTGTTTGCCAGCAATTATATATGACAACATGTATATATACTACTGCTTAAAAGTTTGGAGTCAGATTTTTATTTTAAAGAAATGAATACTTTTATTTTGTTATATTGTTACAGAAAGTTAAATGCTTTTTTTTTTACATTCATCAAAGAATCCTAAAAAAAATGTATCACAGTTTCCACAAAATTATTAAGTAGCACAGCTGTTTTCAACATTGATAATAATAGGACATGTTTCTTGAATACCAACCCATCATATTAGAATAGTTTCTGAAGGATTATATGACACTGAACATTGGAGTAATGGCTACTGAAAATTGAGCTTCGCCCTCACAGGAAAATATATTATATTTTATAGTATATTTTAATAGAAAACAGTTCTTTGGAATAATATTTCACAATACTGTTTTTACTGTATGTCAATCAAATGTGATGCCTTGGTGAGCATAAGAGACTTAAAAAAACATTATTTTAGATTTTATCAACAATAAAATTATAATAAATTATGAATTCATTATAAATCTATAATACAAATTTGACATTGTTACATTTATGTGTATTTATTTGTATACAGTGATAATATATATTTACAGTGGGTACGGAAAGTATTCAGACCCCCTTAAATTTTTCACTCTTTGTTATATTGCAGCCATTTGCTAAAATCATTTAAGTTAAATTTTTTTCCTCATTAATGTACACACAGCACCCCATATTGACAGAAAAACACAGAATTGTTGACATTTTTGCAAATTTATTAAAAAAGAAAAACTGAAAAATGCTCAGTATTTAGTAGAAGCACCCATTTGATCTAATACAGCCATGAGTCTTTTTGGGAAAGATGCAACAAGTTATTCACACCTGGATTTGGGGATCCTCTGCCATTCCCTCTTGCAGATCCACTCCAGTTCTGTCAGGTTGGATGGTAAACGTTGGTGGAAAGCCATTTTTAGGTCTCTCCAGAGATGCTCAATTGGGTTTAAGTCAGGGATCTGGCTGGGCCATTCAAGAACAGTAACAGAGTTGTTGTGAAGCCACTCCTTCATTATTTTAGCTGTGTGCTTAGGGTCATTGTCTTGTTGGAAGGTAAACCTTAGTTCCAGTCTGAGGTCCTGAGCACTCTGGAGAAGGTTTTCGTCCAGGATATCCCTGTACTTGGCCGCATTCATCTTTCCCTCGATTGCAACCAGTCGTCCTGTCCCTGCAGCTGAAAAACACCCCCACAGCATGATGCTGCCACCACCATGCTTCACTGTTGGGACTGTATTGGACAGGTGCCTGGTTTTCTCCACACATACCGCTTAGAATTAAGGCCAAAAAGTTCTATCTTGGTCTCATCAGACCAGAGAATCTTATTTCTCACCATCTTGGAGTCCTTCAGGTGTTTTTTTAGCAAACTCCATGCGGGCTTTCATGTGTCTTGCACTGAGGAGAGGCTTCCGTCGGGCCACTCTGCCATAAAGCCCCGACTGGTGGAGGGCTGCAGTGATGGTTGACTTTCTACAACTTTCTCCCATCTCCCGACTGCATCTCTGGAGCTCAGCCACAGTGATCTTTGGGTTCTTCTTTACCTCTCTCACCAAGGCTCTTCTCCCCCGATAGCTCAGTTTGGCCGGACAGCCAGCTCTAGGAAGGGTTCTGGTCATCCCAAACGTCTTCCATTTAAGGATTATGGAGGCCACTGTGCTCTTAGGAACCTTAAGTGCAGCAGAAATTTTTTTGTAACCTTGGCCAGATCTGTGCCTTGCCACAATTCTGTCTCTGAGCTCTTCAGGCAATTCCTTTGACCTCATGATTCTCATTTGCTCTGACATGCACTGTGAGCTGTAAGGTCTTATATAGACAGGTGTGTGGCTTTCCTAATCAAGTCCAATCAGTATAATCAAACACAGCTGGACTCAAACGAAGGTGTAGAACCATCTCAAGGATGATCAGAACAAATGGACAGCACCTGAGTTAAATATATGAGTGTCACAGCAAAGGGTCTGAATACTTAAGACCATGTGATATTTCAGTTTTTCTTTTTTAATAAATCTGCAAAAATGTCAACAATTCTGTGTTTTTCTGTCAATATGGGGTGCTGTGTGTACATTAATGAGGAAAAAAAATTAACTTAAATGATTTTAACAAATGGCTGCAATATAACAAAGAGTGAAAAATGTAAGGGGGTCTGAATACTTTCCGTACCCACTGTAACCTCTAAATATGGTGGTTTTTTTCTGGCGGTATTTTGTGATTTATGGAGCGATTAAAACTGTATATATAATTTTTTTTTTTTAATAAGAAAACCCCTGGTATATATCTCCAGGTATTAACCCTAGAGTAATAATTATTATTATTTTTCCATTTTACCACTGTTCCCAAGAATCTACCCAATACCATCAGTGAAGCATAGAGTACCCCTCAGTTCTGCCTGGTTACACTGATGGTAAATTGTTGTTCTCGTGTCCAGATAGACTGTACCTCAACTGAGCTGTTAGACACATGGCCTCTATCAGACAGACAGGCTCAGACTTGTCTACCCATATAGGATCAAAGGGCCAAGGTGGACTTTTGTCTGTACAGGGTCCTTTGGTGCTTTCGCAGCAGGAGGGTGGAGAGTAATTGGGGCTGAGAGCATGAAAGCCCAAGTGCACTGTGTTCAAAAGAGTCTTAATTAACAAACTCTAAAGACACCCCAGAGGGCCTGGATTGCAGAAATGTGAGTGACAGATTGTGTTCTACCAAGATTGATGCTGAGTTGTCAGCGACATACAACGATGAGACTTGGCAGCACAATGCCCTACAGTAATTCACGTGCTGTGCAGTGGACCGGTGGCGAGGTGTCAGGTGCTTCTGTCATTTTACACGAGTCAGGTGCATCGCGTGGAGGAGCTGCGTTCTCTTCTTGAGGCTCAGCTCACGTCAGGTATACAGGCACTGAAGGTTTTGCCCCCTGTACAGCAGATACTGGCTCTGCCTACCCAGGTACGCACTATCATGAACGACCTACTGGAACTGGGACAGATTCTCATACAGTTGCTCATCAACACCACCCCACTCTATGACCTGGTGAGAACACACACATACACACACACACACATACAAGAACAACACCCTAGAACCTGTTCTAATGCAAAAATTCAAAAACATCCAAGTACATGTTCTAGTGACAAAGAACACTCTAGAATCATGTTATGAGGCAAAACGATTGGCTCTATCAGTCTAAACATAATTTTCTTTTTCCTTTTTTGCCAAACACGTCTGTTTAGAGTTGATAGGATGAACAAAGCTAAATTTATCACTCTGTGTTCCCATAAAAACTAAATGAGTAAATCTGTGTTTCATAGTGTGTTGCATTAATCACATGGCCTGGTTTGTTTTCTCTTCAGGTTACCATGTTTCTTTTCAGTAATGGGAAATGTGTTTGTGGAATGATGGGTTTGCTTTTTTCATTTTTTTTGAACACAGATAATTTTAGATCAGGTACATAATGCTTTCAAGACACTGTACAACTTAATTAAACTTCAATCACATATAAGAACTGTTGTAGTCTAAAAACACTTCTTTTCGGTTTCAGACTGTTTAAATGGGTTTGAAGCTCAAACCAAATTAGCAATATTTGAACTTTTTATCTGTAAACAGTTCTGTTTTCTGAAATTAGCTAAATGCATTTTAATTTAAAAAAAGACAGCATAAAGGGGTGCAACTCTGGTCTGACAGGTGGGGTGAGGTGAAGGTAATAGTCAGTTTTCATTTCAGCGACAACATACCATTCTAATATGTAATGGATTATCAAAATGAAAACAAGACAAAGAACATATTTATTTCAGGAAATTATATGCAAAGAATTTATTTAAGTTGCATATCTTGAGCATCTTAAGAAAAATATACAATTCCAAAAGTTTCAAATGTGTCAATTACTGTATGTGTATCATATAACAAAATTAGTAAAAAAAAAAACAATACATAAACTTGTACTAAAATGTACATTAACATAAATGGTCAGTTAAGAACAAATGAACAAATTACAAGCAATAGCACAAATTTTTCAGGTATGTCTAACAGTCTTTAAGTATGAAATACTATAATGTATACATTTAATATATATATATTAGTCCTTATTAAAGCTAAAGGAGTTATTCAGTCAAGAGCAGATTTGAGCAGTGATCTTTTTCTTTTGTTCAACAAATATAATAAATTAAAATTTTCAAAATAATCAAAGTAAGTATCAGAGTCTTGGATTACGACTTTTTTTTTTTATTCTCTTTTTGTCATTTATCTTAGTCTTATAATCTGTAATGCACTGTGGTCAACTCCTGTTGTGTTTATTTGTGCTATATAAGTAAATGAAATGAAATGACTGTTCCTCTCTTCCCTCTCAGGTAAAACAGGTTTCTGATCTCGATGCAGCAAACAATCCAATTCCAGGTGAACTTCCTGAGAGTCCCTCCAGCCGTGCCTCTGCAAACAGCCTCTTCCTCAAGGCCATGGACAGTCGCCCGCGTCGCCGCAGAAGCCTTTACGCCCGCTCCCGTCGCGGGTCTGCCAGCGGGCTACCATCAAGCCCAGCTCTCTCCCCAACTCCTACCCCAGTCCCAAATGGCCGTAAAGGCAGTTTGAAGCTAGATTCCCAGCCTTCAGGCACTCCAGAAATTGACACACTGGCTGTGCCCACCACTGATATGATCCGCCGTCGTTCCTCAGCCACCGAGGTCCTGCTGGCTCCCATTATGCAGTTAGTAACACAGAGCCAACGGGCATTTGAGTTTCTGAGCTCTGGCCCTTCATCTGAAGATCAGGTCATACCTGTGGTGGAAACCACAGAACATTAGGCTCCACTTTTCTCAAACATGTAATCAGAGCATTCAAACGCAGATCGCTGCATCTCACAGGCTGTTAACTTATGGATAGTACAGCAAACATACCTTCAAACAACAATCCATACAGTGGCTTCTGTAGTAGGCCTACAAAAACAAATCTGGTGACTAATTATTAAATAGCATCATTAGCCGAGCATTCAGTACGTGTAGATGGTTTAAAATAAAGCATTGTTTTAGCTACTTGGAATCAAAACAGTACAGATTTGCGCTCTGAAGTGCCGTTTGGGTATGTAGTATTTTTTTAGCTTTGAATGCCTGTTTCTAGAAGTTAGGACAAAAAAAACAACTTAACAAATGAGCAGAAATGACAGAGCACCATTTTTTCTATATATATTATTATTAATAGCATGTAACACAACATTTTGTTTAGACCAAATAAAACTGTTTCTATTCTTCAGCTTTCTTAGTTCTTATACACTATAAGCAGTGTTTAATCTGTAGACTGTCAATGAATGACTGATAGTTAGATCAGTGCACTGAGTGAAACAAGATGATGCAAGGATTCTGATCAGTTGGAAATGAAACGTTTGAAAATTGGTTTGACATGCAGTCCAAGGTCACTCATGTTTAATCGAGAGGAGAGGATAAGATACTGTTAATGTCACTTTGATTATTCATGGTGTGTTTTATGCTTTAAGATCCAGGATGTGTAACTACTGAGTGAGAAACATAAAGTGAAGTGTGTTATACATAGACAGGCATGTAATGTCACTAAATGGTGTTTAGTGACTTCAAAGACATTTATAGCTAATATCCTAACAGCCTTTATCCTGCAGTACTTTTTTCCTATAACAAATGTTATATTTACTTTAAATGTAATAAAACATTTTATAAAATGTTATTGTTGTTTTGAGCGATTTTTGAGTATAGAATGAATAGCTGATCGTGTAAAAAAGGTAAAGGTCCCTTGGTTAAATTGTAATAATATTTCACAATATTAAAATTTTTACTGCTTTTGTTTAATAATTAGCTTATGAGACAATACTACTGTTCAAAATTTTGGGGTCAGTAAGATGTTTTTGAAAACATTCAAATGCAGTCTAAATGTTTAATACAAGAAATAAAAAACAGTAAATATATAGTTAAATATAATCAAGGCATGTTTTATGTTTTTTTTTTCTTCTTCACTTTATTGAAATTAATTGTTGAGACACAAGCAATAAAAACATTCCAAAAAAGGTCTAACTAAATGACAGCATGTTTATATACAAAAGTGAAAGATTCAAATATATACAGGTTAATAACATGTACAGACACTCTTAATATCTCACTCTGAATTTCTTTATATGTCACTCTTAAGTTCACACCAAGAAAGAACATTATAACAATAACTAACAGTAACTATGTTGGCATACACACCAATGGACAATAAAAGCCCAAGCTTAAGTCATGTTGATTCTGATTGGCTGTCCAACAATATTGTTTGTATCATTCATTAGAATGATTATTAAAAGTTTATAGTTACAGTTATCATCCTTGGTGTGAACAAGCCTTTACTGGAGTTGCATTTATACTACCACCAACCTCAAAAAAACTATCCAGGAAACGATGTTATGGAAATTACAATATATACATAAAATATCTATATACATTTTACTACACATAGTCTCCTCCCAATTGCCACATTTAATAATTCACATCTAAATGGCAGTGGAGACTCAAATGGGAACAATGCAGGGAAGATAAAGTCCATCTCTATATTTCAGGCATCTGAAATCCAAAGCAGAAGCTCACTTGAATTTGTTTAAATCATCTGTTCAGAGCTGAAGGATCTTTCTGTGAGAAATGACAAGGACTACGACAGATCCGGGCCATCTCTTCATTTCAATACACATACCCAGTGACCAGCTTACATCAAAGCCCAGGATCACTTATTTTCAGAACATCTTTTATCGCCTTGCTGTAACAAACTTCATCTGCTTTTCTTCACCATAACGCTGGGCTCTGAACTTTAAACATTCTGTCTTCTTATACTTTTCCTTCCACCATCCATGAGGGTTAGTTAATAAGGCGAAAGTGTCTCCCTTCGGCCCCAAAAACCAATCAGCCGGGGTCCTCTTCTCAGCTATTTAGATGCTAGGCTGCCAGGGGCCTCATATCTTCATCTTACTCATCATCTTCAACAGTTCTTCACTCTCGTTTCTTTCCAAACACTGCAGACACGCTTCTGACTATACCCTTGATTCCAACCATTCCCTTTTTAAGTGCTTTGGACTCCTTGATGAGGTCCAGGATTTCGTGAAAAACCAGCAGCACACCGTGGTAGGTTTCCGCCGCCGAGATCTCGAAGAAGCCGCAGGCTGCCGAGAGGGCGAACAGTCTGCCCTCCTCACTCGACACGGCTCTCTGATGCAGCAGGTCTCGCTTGTTCCCCACGATGATGATTGGGGTAGATGCGGACAGCTTCCTAGTCTGGCGGATGAGCTGCACCTGTTGCCGGACCACCTCAAAGCTGGAGCGATCACAGATGCTATAGACCAGGATCACACCGTCTGCCCACTGCATCTGCTTGTCACTGATGGATTCAGTTGTTTCGCAGCTCTGGAGAATCAGAATTCAGAGGGTCAAATCACATTAACTTCAACAAGAAAGTATGATCCAAAAAAAACTGAATAAATGCATAGGTTTTTAATCTTTATTTTCAGCATAATTAAATATGATAAAAAAAAGTATTCATGTCCACTTCACACATACATAAAGTATAAAATTCAATATGATTATTATTCTCACTGTATTTTACTAATTATTATGCTTTTCCTTTTTTCCTATTTAAAGCAACCTTCCTCAGCTTAAAAAGTATTTTGGTCATTAGAATATTAATTCAGTCAGGTGTGTTTAAACTTTTTTTTGGTACAGCATGTATAATTTCAGATTTATTTACCCTAACACTAATATATATATATATATATATATGCATTTACAATAATCATAAAATATATCATGTTTTGTGAGATTCAACTAAATTAAGATCAATCTAAAAATTATTCTAATAGTAAGTATTAAATATGCAAATGTGATTGTTAATTTTAAAAATCCTTGCTGCAATATATATAAAGACAAAAAATATTAATAAAGAGCCTACCAATTTAGGACAAATATAAGGTAAATAAACTTTTTTTAAACGTTTTGTAAACACAATTACATTTATCAACACAGAATATAAAATTGACACTCACAAACCATATTTTTATTAATTTGTTTTTTAACTCCATGCTAGCTTTGGCTGGCTATATTTTCATGGTGAATATAGAAACAATATAATATACAAATATAAAATATATACATATTTTTTAACACCCATTTTTTCTAATAGCCTACATTTGGACTAACTTGATTTAATTTGCTTTTTTCTTTCTTCAAATCTTATTAAGAGAATAAAACAAACTGACGATATTATTGACCGACCAAGGATGAGTCAAGGAATTATATATTATTATTGACAAAACCTATCAAATTAATTGGCATATTAAAACAATTTGACCTCTTCATGCATTCTAGTATTGTAACCCAAATATTTCAAACAAAATACACGTCATACCTGTGGATACAGGGAGTCCCAAATATTTAAGGCTATCTCTCGCCCATCGGTTTTGTCAATATGACTGTATATTGATTCTGAAAGAGAGCATGTTGAAATTAAAGACTCCTCGTTCATAAACAACATAGCTTGTAGGTTAAGAATGGTATTATAGTAGGCTAAATCTACGGTGGCAGAGAAGTGCTAAACAAATCACAATTCTGAAATCAAAATAACAAATTACAAGGGAGAAAAAAAAGTTCGGCAAAAGGCGGGATCGAACCCGGGTGGATCATGTCAAAAAGCCAATAGCAGGCACTTATCCATCTGCGCCACTGGAACAGATGACTTACAGCAACTTTTAACTAAATGTAAATATATACACCCCGCATTTTTTATTCCAGAAATCTCATTTGACGTACCAATATCCCCATATTCTCCGATGAACCTTCTGGTGAGAAATCGCACAGTGAGGGCTGCAGACAAATAAATATAATAAAGTATTATTCGCAAGCTTAACAAAATAGATAATAGAAACATGACAAAAATCTCTGCATTCAAAGTCAAGTTCAGTTTTGTGCTCACCTGACTTCCCAACATTTTCTGCTCCAAGCAGCAGAACATTGGCCTCAACTTTGTGCTGATTTCCATCCATCGCTTTGCTGCCCAACTGAAGATTTGGTTTGACCAGAACAACCATTTCACCTAGTGAAGCCTGTGAATATCTTGAGTGTGCGCTTCACATGCTACTTCAACTATATATAAAAACAGTGGGTGGGGCTTATGGAAGTTGAGTCGCCTTTAAACCAATCAGAGAACAGTGCGCCTGTTCTCATTAGCAAACTGCCTAAAACTAGTCCTATCAAGTAGCCCTGTGTGTTAGACGTTTATATCAACAACAGCAAGGTTTGTTTATTCGTCTTTCAACCACAATCAACTCATACCGCCCTCAAAATATTGCCAGCGCAAGAGAGCGCCTTAAATCATGCTTGTTTTGTTTGCATTCGTACAGCGATAAACAAAAGGTTTTAAAATGTTTTATAACAAAATAGTTGGGTAACAACTACAACTTAGGCCATTAATATATTCCAGAGATGTCGTTTTTAATATTTATATTTAAAAGTGTCTGTTATATGAAGGTAGCCTATACGTTTTACATTTTTTGGTATATGGTGGAAAAGTCTTTCTAATTATATTTATTTGCTATTTTTATGTTGTTGTTTTTTTCAAACGATGTTATTTAACCAGGTCCCCACTCTAGAATTTAAATCTTAAAATTCCACTATTATAATTTTAAATGCGATATTTCACATTATTGCAGCACAACTGGTGGGGGTGGAACAAATTACACAAATTCATGTGTGTGTGTGTGTGTGTGTATGTATATAGTAAGACTGATGCTTGCCTTAATAAGCGCCAACGAGTTAGATTGAAAACAGAGCAAATTCATGCAACCAAAGGATCATCGCGTCCTCTACTGGCATCAGAGCTACATGACAACATTGATCTAATAATGCTAATAATTTGCAACCCACATGCACAAACAAATCGTGGCAGATCAAGGCATAAATTGACCAGAGAAAGAAATTTGACCTTGGATTAAATAATCTGTTTAATACACATCTTATTTTAAGGCAAATCTAAATAAGCAAAGTACTATAAAAAACAGAAACTGGTCTGGTTCCCTCTTCACAAGAAAATTCAGAAGATTTTTTTGCGACTTTAAAAGTAATGACTGAGGCACTTCATTATTCAGCAGCTGCAGTGTTTCCACAGCCATCTCTCTCCTTCCCTTCATCAGTGCAGGATTTCTTTGCAGCTGTACCACAGTTTGCCGTGAAAAACTCTCTCATGCGTTTCAAAGTGTTTCTGTGCTTCTCTCGTTCAGCCTCTGTCTCTGGTGTTCTGCTTGGATCTTTGCTGCTTGAGTGATTTAGGAGAGAAGCATGGAGACTCTTCCCAAAAGATTCATTCAGCTGTTGCTGGAAAGATTTTTTAAGTTTGACAACCATGTTTTTCCTCTGTAGAAATAACAAAAATAGCATGTCATTGTTGTATAACATTCAATTAAATGATTATTAGGTATGAATTTGCAGCTCTTAAAGTCCCCATGAAATCAAAATTAAAGTTTTTTTGGGTGTTGTTAGTATCAATGTTAGTCTATATATTTAGGTTATCTATAAGGCAGTGTGCTCCAAAGCAGTGACAAAATTCGCATTTAGAAGATATAAGCATTCAAAGTAATGATGACCGGTTCGCGAACGAATCGTTCAATTTAATCGGTTCTTCTTAGTGAACCGGTTGAACCAGTTCACCAAATCGGACTGAATCGTTTGAAACGGTTCGCGTCTCCAGGTAGCATTAATCCACAATTTACTTAAGTTATTTACTTTTTTAACGTGGCTGACACTCCCTCCGAGTCGAAATAAACCAATATCCAGGAGTAATTAATTTACTCAAACAGTACACTGACTGAACTGCTGTGAAGAGAGAACTGAAGATGAACACGAGCAGAGCAGCATGTGTGCAGCGAGCCGGCACGTAGTGCACTATATAGGGGACAGGGAACGATTCAGACAGTGTAACTATGCTTTCCATTGAGGAAAAAAAGAAGTCTGGTTTCGCGCTGTGTCACGCTAACCACCGCACACACACTCTGCTCCGGTCCAGAGACACGATAGCACGGAGCGGATCACATGCGCGAGTCGGCGCAGACCACAAAGTGTATCGGAGCTATTTGAATTCTACACAGCATGCTATATTTTATAGCAATATGGATGAGATTGTGGCTGGCATACCCTGTCAAATGCGGCTTTACGGAGCTCAACGGCTCTAGTCCAAGCTGTGATATAAACGAACGCTATTGGCTATTTTAAAAAGGGGCGGGGCTGCTTGACATGTCCCGCCCTGTCTTCCTGTTTCAGTTAAAATGACATCAACACATAGAATAACGCTGCGTGTTTCTAAGCATTTCAGGGAACCTTTAAGGTAAAGTTTTGAATTACAAAGAAGAAGCTTAGCAGTTAAATTACACATGAATGTGATCAGCTGAATGGCAGTGATTTACCTCCGAGTTCAACATCAAGATATCAAAAAGAGTCCAAACATCTGACACCAGCTCAGCAACAGTCCGATAAGGCGGCTTTCGTTTCCCCAGGAGTCGGCCGAGTATTATATCAAATTCGGCTGTTTTTGAGTGATTCTTTAAAAACAAAGCACAGCTCATAAGGTCATTTTTAATCTGGATCTATTTATTTATTCGAAAACACATTCAAATGTGAAGCAAACAACAAAATCATGCGGTGTGACAAAGGCAGAAGCATTCAGGAAAAATAAGGAAATTACATTAGAGAGGAGCTCTGAAGACTTTCATGACTGTGTATCAAGGTCAATAAGTCTATTAATATATCTAATAATTTGCCTATGAAATGGAAAAATTAGTTCAGGTTGTAAAATGTCATGTGGTACATTATAATTATGAATAAATAATTGTATTATTACTCATGATATTTTTTTACATCCATATATATTATTAAGTATAGTAACATTTATAGTAACACAATTACAATCTTTTTTTTAATAATGTGAAAATACATTCTCGCATCTATTCAAATACACTCGCATGTATTCAAGGTGTAACAAAAAAATGTGTTTTTAATTGATAGTTACACCAAATTTAAACTTTTGTTGAAAATGGTATAAAAGTTTTTTTTTTCAAAAACTGCACGAATACAAAGAGTATATTTGTAAAACCTTAGCACAAGTTAATCGAACATCTATCTTCACATTCTTATTTGTCATTAACTATTCAATAAACTGTCTGGAATAATAATATTATTGGAATATTGGAATATCATCAGTATTTGTGACTGTTTTCACATTTTAAAATAAAATAAAAAGTAAATTGTGGACTGAAGAAGCTCAGGCTATGCTAAATACAACATGCACTGTGTATTTACCTTGGTGGCGCTGAAGAGCAGGCTCTTGTTCTCATCACACAGGAGACCAAAGAGAAGCTTCTCACACTTCTGAACAGAATGGATGACATTATATTGGTGTGACTTTATATCATTTTAGGACAAGAGATAAAAGATGTGGCATGACACTATACTAAATTACAATCCTCTCCTAAAATATCCTTTTAAAAAGTGTTGCGAGGGTAACTATGAATGTAGATTCTTTCAGGCTGGTGGTGTCTCACTCTTTGATCTTCCAGACTCAGACTAGGTGTCCTCATCTCCTCACTGCCATACATAACTGTCTCATTTAAATCCTGACATAGCAAACACACCCAATCCTTACTGCAAGAGAAAAGAAATATACCAAGACTCAAATAGTGGACAAAGAAAAGAGTTACTGTTCTTACATGCACAAGCTTATCAAACGCCAAAGTCTTATAAATCATAGACACTCCAAAATTGTAATTAGTGTTGTACAGTGTTATGTTAGTTTCTGATGGTCTCACCAAGGTTTTGTGAGAATTGGTGGGATGTGACAGTCATAGTGAAAAGCACAGCCACATTTTGCACACAGAAGTGGAGCTCCTGCAGACAGACACACGGCACAGAACTCTACATCAGATGCTGGGGAGCTGTCGCTGTCTTGAGATACAGAGCAAGAAGAGGATCTAGATGGTAATGGATCTTCATGCCATCTCCACACCTGGTTAACCTGGGGAAGAACAGGGCACAATTGAGAATAGCTGTGGTGCTAACATGGCTTTATACTAACAAGTGTCATATGTACTCAGGTCTTTCCAGCTCTACAGTGTCCTGTCCTTACCTGTCCACCCTGGGATTCCTGCACTAAGATGTGACCTGTGGAGGTATCTGTAATAAGGTGGAACTCTGGGAGTGGCTGTCCACTTGGAGGCAGAGAGATGGGCAGACACTCAAGAGAAACACGTAGAAACCTATTCGACAGAAAACAGTGGTCTCCGATCAAAAAAAGACTTTTATTCAGCAAGGACACATTTATTTGATCAAAAGTGACATATAATAATGTTACTAAATATTTGTATTTCAAATAACTGCTGTACTTTTGAACTTTCTATTCATCAAGGGATCATTAAAAAAATGTATCATGGTTTTCACAAAAACATTAAGCAGCACAACCGTTTTTAACATTGATAAAAATATGTTTCTTGAGCACCAAATCAGCAAATTAGAATGATTTCCGAAGGATCAAGTGACACTGAAGACTGGAGTAATGGCTTCAATTACAAGAATAAATTTCATTTAAAAATATATTAAAAAGGAATTTACAAAAGAATAAAATGGTTATTTTAAATTGTAATAATATATCACAGTGTTACTCTTTATTTCTGATTAAATAAATACAGCCTTGGTGAGCAAAGAGACTTCTTTCAAAAACTTTTGGACGGTAGTGTGAATAGTATTAACACTATTAATACTGTTAATAATATTATTAATAGTTATTACAAACATTATTTGTGACATAAATGAGGTTAATAATTCATGCGATGCAGGAAGGATGCAAATAAGCACTATAGATTCCACTATGAAGAAGGTCTTCAACCAATACTATACTATATCCTGAGTTCACCTCTTGAATTGTTTGATTTGTCTCCTGAAGTGTTCCAGCGTTACTAAAAGAGAGAGAGGGGGGAAAAAAAGAAATGAGTGAGGAAAACAAACACTATACTTTTGACAACTCTTTTGAGAAGAAAATCACCTGCAGATTCTTTGTCTTCTTTTTTTGCCTCCCTGTAGTCAAACGCACTTTGGACAGTCTTGTCATGAGTTGTCCTCTGGTAGGAAAAGAAAGCTTTTGAATGAAACGCAGATCTCAGACATACAACTCTCCATATTTCTATCTGTAAGAATCAAACATTCACCAACCTCCCCGTCAAGGTCTTCTGATGTGCTACAATGAGTTGAATCCGCTGGAGGTGTGGTGTTCAGATTGTCTTTTGACCTGACAGGTATGCATTTTGCCTCTACAAGCTGACGGAAAGTTATCGGCATGCCAACGCTCCAGTGTTTTGGTCCAGAGTAGTTCTTGGTCGATGACTGATCGTCTAGAGTTTGTCTTGAACATTTCTCTGTGATGGTGGAGAGAGAATCCTGGTGAATGTTGGATGGGCCAGAGGAGTGGGCAGGATCTGGTGAAGGTTCTTTGGGAGCTGTCTCTGACACATGGGAGGTGGGTAAGTTGCTCTCCAGATGATCCGTATCAGTGAAATTCGTGCTGCTCACATCTGCATCCTGATCACAGGCGGAATCAGCCAAGGCCTTGACTGGGACGTTAATGCTATTGTAGGTGCCGTTTTTACTCCAGAGGGTGTCGTTGCCACTAATGGGAGCAGAAGGCATTGGGTTTACAGGAAGTAAAGAACCACTAGCTGTGCTTGGGATGGCATTAGAAATTGTACTGGTGGGATTTGGTGCACAAGGGTCCTGGGGACAATGATTCATCCTACCACTGGAGGCTTCAGTAAAATGGACATTAGAGATTGCAGTAGTGTCATTTAAGGAAAGTGCGTTTATGGTTGAAAGGACAGTAAAGGGAATATTGGGTTGCATAGAAAATGAATGTCCAGGCCCCAGGAAATTGGTTTGTATTGGATGGGTCAGTATGAGTGTTTGGTTGCAAGTTGGTAAAGAATGGGTTAGTATGGTTGATTGGTTGTTGGCTGGTATTGGTTGAATTAACACAGGCATTTGGTTGTTGGCTGGTATTGGATGAGTTGGTTTGGGTGTTTGGTTGTTGACTGGAATTGGTTGAATTAATACAGGCATTTGGTTGTAGGCTGATATTGGATGAGTTGTTACGGGTGTTTGGTTGTTGACTGGAATTGGTTGAATTAATACAGGCATTTGGTTGTAGGCTGATATTGGATGAGTTGTTACGGGTGTTTGGTTGTTGACTGGAATTGGTTGAATTAATACAGGCATTTGGTTGTAGGCTGATATTGGATGAGTTGTTACGGGTGTTTGGTTGTTGACTGGAATTGGTTGAATTAATACAGGCATTTGGTTGTAGGCTGATATTGGATGAGTTGTTACGGGTGTTTGGTTGTTGACTGGAATTGGTTGAATTAATACAGGCATTTGGTTGTAGGCTGATATTGGATGAGTTGTTACGGGTGTTTGGTTGTTGTCTGAAATTGGTTGCTTTTGGTTATTGACTGCCATTTGATGCGTTTGTAGGGGTGTTTGGTTGTTGGCTGGCATTGGATGAGTTGGTGTGAGTGTTTGGTTGTTGGCTGATGTTGGATGAGTTAGTATGGGTGTTTGGTTGTTGGCTATTATTGGATGAGTCAGTAGGGGTGTCTGATTGTTGGCTGGTATTGGATGAGTTGGTGCGAGTGTTTGGTTGTTGGCTAGAATTGCATGAGTTGGTATGAGTGTTTGGTTATTGGCTAGTATTGGATGAGTTGGTACAGGTGTTTGGTTGTTGATAGGCATCTGACGAGTTAGTAGGGGTGTTTGGTTGTTGGCGGGCAATGGATGAGTTATAGGTGTTTGGTTGTTGACTGAAATCGGTTGTTTTTGGTTACTGACTGCCATTTGATGAGTTAGTAGGGGTGCTTGGTTGTTGGCTGGTATTGGATGAGTTGGTGCAAGTGTTTGGTTGTTGACTTGAATTTGATGAGTTAGTTGGGGTCTTTGGTAGTTGGCTGGCACTAAATGAGTTGGTGTGAGTGTTTGGTTGTTGGCTGGTATTGGATGAGTTGGTACAGGTGTTTGGTTGTTGACTGGAATTGGTTGTTTTTGGCTGTTAACTGGCAATGGGCGGGTGAGTATGCGTGTTTGAGAGACCTGCATGGTAGGGCAATAGGCCTTCCTACATTTGGCTGACTCAGAGATATTGCTTATTTGAGATGCTGTGCAGTTCATGAGTGGAAGACGGGGCTGAGAATAAACAGACAGGGAATAATTCATGTGAGTTTTAGGAGCAGACTGAGGAAAATATGGGACACAGTTCGATGAGGGACTGTAAGCATGCTTGGATTGCTCAGACATCACTTCATGGGATTGGACTTGGACAGATGGTGAGGAAGATGAACTCTGAAGGTCTGAAGAGGAACGTTTAGATTGATTCGGTTGGGATGAGGCAACATTGTTATATGCAGAGCGGGCCTGGTTAGAATGAGATGGCTGGCTGGGTTGAGATGGATGAGGCAGACTATGAAGGGCCTGGTTCATTTGCACAATCTGAGAGGAGGCACAGGGACGCAGTGTAAAACTGTTGAGAACACATTCACCCTGAACCTGTGCATCAACACTTGAGGAGGTGGGTGCAGGATGAACATCAGTGGCAGTTAGAGGAGAATTTGGATTCGAGCTTTTCACAGACACAGACTCTAACTGAGTGGAATCAGTTCTCTGAGTGGTAAATGGAACAAGAACCTTACTAATCCTCAAAAATCCTGGGCAAAAAGATGTTAAAGAAAGGAAAAGATGTTAAATTCATAGATTTTTATAAAACGTAGATAAATTTTTCTAATAAAAAAGTGGAATTTTACCAAATTTCATGATGTGCTGACAGAGTTCATTCTGAATCTGAAGGTGCAGTTCAATCATGGTCTCAGGGGTGTATGCCTTCTGGGACAGAAGCTTTTTCACCTGGGTCTCAATCTGAGTTAGAGACACAAAAAATATAGCAGAGGGCTAAACAAACATTTAGGATCTGAATGACTCCAAGTTTTAGTCACAAATATGGTAATAGAATGGTAACAAATGTATGCACTTCACCTCAAAACATATGACGGAGCTAATATTATCCTAAACAATATCAATAAATCTAGGGGGGGTGTCTTTAACATAATCAGTATGAATGTATTATGTAATACAATGTATTATGATATACAAGCAATAAGCAAAAAATAGAACAGCTTACCCTTTTTGTGTGGACCAGGAGGCAGTGGCCCTCTGTGCATAGGATCTTGTCAATAAAAGCTGCTATGTACTCCTGACAGCCTTCCAAACTGTTCAGAGATGTCTTCCTCTCCAACAAACACCCCACCTCCTCCGCAAATAAGGCCTTAATATCAAACATTTAAAAATGAATCAACGGTTACAGGCTTGAGGTTCCTGAACAGAACTGGAGATAGATAACAAGGAAGTCATACAAAGAATATGCTGAGTGCTTTCAGGTAATGCTAAAGTATGTGGGTGTTTCTCAGGGAGATTTAGTACTTTTCTTGTCTTTCTCATAAGAGGTTGTATTCTGATAATAAACGTCAGCCTTTATTGTAGCTCAGAATCTTTTGCACAGAAAGAGTAAAAGATCGTTTTTTTATGATGTGATGGACATTCTTTGATGGAGAGTTTAGAGAATGTGCTCCAACACAAACCTTTTAATGTGTATGAAATTTGAATGCTTCTTTTATTTGTTTTGCTTAATTCCTGTTTCATATTCTGAACAGTTATATGCTTATATTGAAATCCAAAATGTTTAAATGTATTTTGCCCTGAACTAGGAAGGTCAAATGTACATCTAACAACCATAAAAGGATTTGGTACAAATGTATACTATAACTAAATCTGTCTTATGAAGTAGTCTAGGGAAATGATCTGCCTAGATGAGTGTAACCAATCAAAATGAAGAAAACCATGCAACTCATGTAACCATGCCATTTTTATATATTCTACAAAGTATAAATAGGTGTGCATTTTTCTGTTGGTCAAACTTTAAAGTGAAGTTTTGACGAGTTATGATAAAAGAGACTGAAGCTACAAACTGTAATGATGGAGATCGAAAACACATTCTGAAAATTTGTGAAGTATGCCAAATATTCATAATTTACCTTTCCACTGAAATATTAAAATCATGTACAGCATGCTTCAGTAAATGAGGATTATTGAGTTCTAAATGCTTACCTCTATCACCTTTAACATCTGTGTAGCTTTCAGAACCAGAGTCTGATAAATGGAGTGGACTACCTGTGTCAACATCTTCTTTGCTGCTACTTTTATTTTTTCAATTTCCTGCAATCTAACAAAGATTAAAATATTCTCAACAACACAATAATTACACACAAGAGGAAGATAAAACAGGAAATGTCTGCAAAGCGAAACCATTATATGCAACTTTGGTTGCAAGCACATCTGCTAGAAACTGCTACTGTCCTGCAATATTTAGTGAGCTATGACAGTCTAAAAAAAGAATGTTGTGATCCACTTTCTTTTTATTATACTTCATTATATATATATATATTCCATGAGGTAAGAGGGAGGTATAAGAAAAGTCATTATTCCTCTTATGTATATTCCTTTGTTTTATATTATATTTTTTACTTTTAGAGGTGCCCATATATTTTCAAAAAGTACACTTTTGTTCTTAATTTCATGTTATCATCTCCATAGAATGTGTTTTGGAAACTAAATCTAACCAGTCCTTTAACACTGGGGATTCTAGCCTTCTCCAAAATTTCATTATTTCTTAAAAGCAATTCTCAGTATTCTAAATAAATAAGTAGCGTACTATACCCAGGACTATGTTTTGTATTACATAAATTACTTCTGTCCAAAATGTTTTTATTACTTTACAAGTATAACAAATATGTGTGTAATGAGCTTTAAACACACCACATCTTCTTCCACATCCTAAAGATGCCTGATTATACGTATGCATGATATTTCTGGTGTTATGAAATATCTCATGTTAATTTTCCAAGCATATTCTTGCCAACATGGAGATTGCATGGTTTTTAGAATTTCTTTTAAATTTTTGATTTCAATCTCCTTCCATTATTCTTCTTCCATATTGTTTAACTCAGCCTCCCATTTTACTTTAAAGTTATGTAAACTCTTATTTTTAAATTCTTTGAATATTTTATTTATTCGACCTATTAAATTATATACTTTAGAACATTTATAACTTTGATTATAAACCACAACAGAGGGTGAATATCTTCTATTGTTTATTTTAATTTCATCTATTAAATAACTTCTTATTTGTAGATCATTTCCTATACAATGCATTTTTTTGTTGTTTTCAAAAGTCTTGATCTCATTATCAACACACATTTGATAAAATCTTATGTCCTTTGCCAGCCCAAGCCTCAAATACATCATCTAAAGCAGTGTGATCCACCTTCACGTCCATTGTTAATATTGCATTGTGAAATGAAAAACACGACTGAATGTTATTCCACTAATATTAGATGTTTAGAAACATAAATATCTTTTAGATGCTTTCCATTTGTAATTCAAAAAATGGCTAGTAACAGCAGCTAGTATGTGTGTTTAATTACTGAAAATCTGGCTTTTACCAATTTACGAGCATATGCTGTGTCTCTCTACCCACTCTTTACCCAAGCTTGCATTCCTTAGAGGTGATAAGAGTTCTGTGCTTTCTCTCTGGATTGGCCAATTTTGGCTCTTTGACTTTGGGCGTTTTTTCTTCTTCTTTGTTTTCAGTCATGTCAAAAATACATGAATTTACTGATCTTATTAACATTAAGTTCCTTGATTACTAATTGTTTTAACATATACAGGTATGTGAATCAATATGTTGTGGAGATTTAATTACATATTCATTCATTGTTAAGTATTATTAATTGTTCCTTCAACTCTTATCGGTTGCAATGAATAAATACCTTGTATTTCAGCCTGACTACAGATGAATTGTTAAGTTATCAAGAAAACGTTTTTTTGAGTGTGAGTGTGTGTGTGTGTGTGTGTGTGTGTGTGTAAATAGAAGATTTATACACACAATAGAACAATACTTCTATTTCAGTAATGTTTCTAGTGACCATCTGTTAGCAGGATGTAAAGTGATCTACTCCTGTATTCACTGTTGGGTCTGGTTTGATCTGCCATTAACACCTCTCCTGGTTCCCACACTCTCTTTTTTCTGTTTCTGTTCACCACTGTCCTTTTGAATAAACAGCAGTTTACACCTTGTATTAAGATTAGTCTCAAGTGACTCAGCCACTGACGCCCAGGCTAGACAGATCGTCATTTACATGTGGTACAAACATCTCATGCGTCTCCTGTATCCACTTGTGATTGCATATCAAGGGCAGGGTCTCACTACCTCACATATGTTGATAAAGCACAAAATGTAAAATAAAAATCACTTTTTTTTATGCTTTATTATTATCATTAATTCATTTTTTACGCTGTGTAAACCTGTATTTAACATTGAAAATGGATGGTAAGCTGAGTCTTTTTCACTTTTAAGGAACTTCAAATCACTAAAAGTTTTCTTTAGAAAGTTGGTAAAGGATTTTGACACATTATAGATGGATTTTAATGGATCATAGTATGAAGCTAATGATAGTCTGTGCCCCTCATACACTATGCAATAATTACAACCCCAAACCTGCAGACTGCCTATAAATTCGGCCAACTAGCAGTGACACGTCCAGACTGCAATCGAGGCAAAAATAAAATAAAACATTTGTAGTGTATTTCAGCCTTCACCAATTTTCCTTAAAGGGACAGTCCACAAAAAAAGGAAAATTCTGTCATCATTTTTATACATTTCTTTCCTCGGTGGATCTCAAAAACAGAGACATTTCTCAAAATACCTTTTTTATCTACCACAGAAGAAAGAAAATCAGTTTGGAATAAGAGGAAGGTGAGTAAATGATGACAGAATTCTCTATATCCCTTTAAGAAATATGGGTGAAACAAGGATGTGACAGACTGTTATTGACAGACTGTTCATTTATCTCAGTGGTTCTCAATTCCAGTTCTGGGGACCCACTGTTCTGCACATTTTATCTGACACACTTAGTTCAGTTCATGGATCTCTCTCCAAACTGATGATCTGAATCAAGAGTGTTAAATAAGTGAGACATGCAAAATGTGCAGAGCAGGGGGTCCCCAGGACTGGAATTGAGAACCAGTGATTGAAATGGTGTACTGTAGATTTGACCAAGATAAGATGTAAGTCCACATGGCTCCCTTCAGTTACCTTGCCTCTAGGAGCAGCAGGCTGCTGATGACCGTCTCTTTCTGATGTCTGATGGAGTCCAACAAACTCTGCAGCTGCTGTCTCTGAGATCCCACAGCTTCCTCCTGCTGCACAAAACTGACACATAGATGGACATGTAAAAACATGGACATAGAGAGTGTGTGTGAGATTGAAAAGCAGAACATCCTGTGCCTGCTGTGTTTTGCTGCGCTTGCTATATTTTTGGGCATAGACATTACTCAATGGTCATAAGACATACCACTGCCATATTAGGATATTTTAGCCCTTGCTACATTTTCTTATTGCTCAATATTTCACTTCTGCTTGACTCTATATATACGCATCACATAACCAATAAAACTGAACCTAGATTGAACTGCACCACTTGTGTCTGTTTCATTCTGGGCTCCCGGGTACCTGTCTCCTCTGCTCCATAACCCAACCGGATAATCAGATAACCACTTCGGATCTCTGCAATTACTTAAAATACATTTATTTTAACACTGTGATAAGGTATTGCTGAGGAGGAATATCAAAATATATAAAATATTTTGGTCTAACTCCTCCAAATATCACAAAGTTTTACAGCTAAGCAAATAGGGAAACAATAACCCAAAACGCAAAAGAAATGCCCATATAGTATCACATGCACTGATCTGAGTGGGTTGATATGGACTATACCTGTGGCCCCTATGAGTGATCAGCTGGCAGTCCTTACAGGTGAGCTCTTCACAAACAAGACAGAAGAACCTCAAGCTCTCCTGAGTGTGTGAGGGACAGCGTCTTCTCTGTATCCAACCTGAACAAAACAAATAACAGAACAGATCTGATAATGCACAGAAGTTTATAGCGTAAGAGAAAATATTATTTTCTCTATGAATATCAATGCCACTGCTTATGCATGATTCATTTTGTTAATCTTATATAAGTTAAAGATTTCCTTGCATAACTTTTAAAACTTTTGAAAGATGATTTTTGACATATATACAATACATATATGTGTGTAAATCATTATTTTTAATGTATGTATTGAAAACAGATTTTCTACCTTAATTGTTCAATAATAAATTATGTTTTTGATGAAGGGATTAGAGAAGGAGGACAAAAGTAATTGTCTCCCTCTGATGTTTCAAGCTTAAACTACAAATGCTGTATTAAAAAAAAACAACTTGTGTACAATGCCTCAGTCTGCATAATCTGTTTTGCTTAGAGCTTATTTTGTAGCTCTCTGAGGTATGTTTTGGTTGAAAGAGAAACTACCCTGGATCACGATTTCAGACAAATAAATTTTATTTGATCATTTTACCACTGAGTGGTCTGTCTTTAATTTTACAGGTGAATTTCCACCACAATAGCAGTGTTAGTCTGAAGTGTGTATGGACTTTAAGTCTAACCTGTGGGTGGTTTTTTGGGTGTGACTTCATGGTCACGGGTCACTTTTACCCTATGATGAGCAGATATACAGTCCAAACAAAGGGCCTCCTCACACTGGACACACCATCCACTAACCTCACTCTCTTCACACCCGGCACACTGAAAAAAGATTCAATTAACATTTTGCATTAAGATTTACAATGGAAGACAGAGGAAATGCCTCCTTTATGTCAGTGCTGGAATTCTTTGGACCAGTTTAAAGTGCATATTGCAGGTTAGAGACCCAGTGCGTCTAGAATTCTATTTAAATTCTAATTCTAATTTCTATACATGTATAGAAAAATAATGTAGGAACTAGATTTTGTTTAAAATATACTTATAAATATGCTACTTGAGGCTTCTGGAGTCGTTTTTGTGAGAAAATTTTACTTCCGCATCTGAAAAACGGCAAAACCAGAAGTGACGTAACAAGAGGGAGTGTGGTCAATTTAAACAATAGGAAAACAATGGATCGCAATGACAGTTCGGACGCTGAGGAAATTGTAAATGTTTATTCATACTTGAATAACGGACCACAGCCATACAATTATGAGCCTGCTATGTGGCCAAGAGAGCAGGGACAGGCCAGGATTATTCTAATAATAATTAAAGATTATCCTTGCCATTGATCCTGGTGACCACGAACTCGACTACGAATAACTTAGCTAAGAGGTCTTTGTGTCTGCGCAAATAGAGAGAATCGCTATTCCTTCCTTCCACTTCTCAATGAAAAAAAAAAATGTCAACACAGAGAGAACAAACAAACTCCACACAGATGTTTTTTATTCGCGCTTTGGTTCCTATTTTAGAATGACTTTAAAAAGTAATTGTAGACTAGTTACAGCGAAAAATTATTATTATAATAAATGTGTGTGTGTGTGTGTATATATATATATATATATTTTTTTTTTTATGTGGGGCTGGGTTTTTCACATGACACATAAATGATGATATATTTCAAAGAGTCAATTCTGCTGTTTTCCACATGCACCGCGATCTCTGGCAGTTCATTATAATGTAGTATAATAAACATATCCTATCACACAGTATTCAAATCCGGAACAAATTAGCTTTTTTCGAGATTAATGCAGATATTTGTGTGTGTATTGCAGTTCTAAAATATTGATTTAATGTTATACACAGTAACTGTTATGCTTACATTTAGGCAGAACCTTAATTTTTTTTAGGTGCACGGCACCACTGTTTTTTATTATTATTGTGAAGTGAAATAATTAAATTACTGTGTATAACATTAAATCATTAAATATACTGTATAATAAAACCTAAAATATTTTTTCACTGTAACTACTCTACAATGACTTTTTAAAGTCGTTCTAAAATAGTTAAGTCTGGGGTTTCATGACCCTTTAAAGAGCTCGGGCAGATAAAGCAGCAGCATGTGCTTATAATAATCAATAAATGTAAAATGTATCTTTATCTTTATATTTATCGTTCTTTGTGTGAATGGCCCTTTATATGAATTGGCAAAATCTTCTACAAAAAGAGTAGGGACTGAACTGAATGTACCATTTTATTCAAAACTTTCTCCATAATCTGTGCACTCTTACCTTGGGGGCCTTGTTATTGTTAGACGTGTCTTCAAAAATGGCACATTCTGTGACCTCAGACAAACAAAAGGACTGTGCACATAATGGACAATCTAGATGAAGAAAGAAACAAAAGCCTCAGACACACTAAAAAGAAACAGTTCTACAATATGGAAGGCCACTTCATTAAATTCTAACTACTCATGTTGCTGTTTAGCAAACCTTAAAGAAAGCACAAAAGTCATTTATTGAAGTAGAATGATTTATTAGAGTAGCAGAAATTATACAAATTAAACGCATTGTAAATATTTCTACTTTACACCTTGTTTGCTTGACAGTTTTATCAACAAAACTGAACTGATTTTTAATAAATAATAATGTTAATGCAAAAATGCAACATGTAAATGACAAAACATATATTCCATATGTAAACATGACACTAATTTCGTCATGACATTAAAGAAACGCAGCGTTTCTATTTTTCACGCACTGTACAGTGGCCACTTTAAAAAAACATTTTTTTTTTTTTTTTAGATTTCTCTTCGAAACTTCCTGTATCGACAGGAAATGCGTCAGTAAGCTGCGTTGTTGTTGTTTTTTTAGATCAGCATCATTACTGTGCGTTCATAAAATGTATATACAATATATACAATGTTATATACAATAACAGTATATACAATGTTTGTTTAGTATGTAGATAAAAAAATAAAAAACTTTATATCGGGGCTAGTTGTAACTGTTCATATGGCCCCCAATGGAAAACACAACCTGGCCCCGGACATTAACTTTAAGACCCCTTATGTAAATAATCGTCGGGACTACACAGTCAATTAAACCTGTGTGAGCCTATTTCGACGCGATTATAAAAACTTCACGTACAGAGTTGGACTTTAACGAGCGTCCCATTAAAACCAGTCAAACTGTGAACAGTAACAGTTACAAGCGAGTTCTCACCTTGTGTGGCTCCATCTGTGCAGATCTTCGTAAGACAAGTATTGCAAACTATATGCAGGCAAGGGAGAAGTCTGGGGTCTGCAGAAGAGTTTAGGTGTACTTTGCAAACAGCGCAGCATCCGCAAACAGTTCTTTGTAAAACCGGACGAGGCGACGCTGGACGCCCTGTTTGGTGAGGGGTAAACATCTGTTTCTTGAGAATAAATTAATATAATCAGAGGTGTAACAGCAGATGAAATGTATCTTGATACGCCTCACGGGAAAATCGACGCGTTGCGCTTATTATTGTATGAAGCATTCGTGGAGCTAACGGCAAGCCGTTGATTATGCAGTTCCTAAAACGTTTCTGTTGGAGGGGTGGGCCTCATGGAATATTCATTAGTTCCTAATATAGTGGGCGTGTTCTAACAAAACGAAGCGGGTGGAACCGCAAACGTGAGATATACAGTAACTATTGGCAATGTCACAATTGTAGTAGATTATTTCGCTTTAGTTTCAGTTTAATTCTTTTCACGTATTGTTTTGAACGTTTCCGTGTGTTTTCAATTTGTGAGTATATTTTTAGGACAAAGACAAACTTTATAGCACTTTCCATGTCAGTTTTAAAGTCAAATTATTTGTGGCTTGTAGCATTATGAATAGAAAAATGCTGTAGTTGTACCAGTGGATTGCGTCTTGCTTCAGCTTGATAAAAAAGAAAAAAACAAAAACAAAAAAACTTGAAATAATTGTTACTTAAGAAGTTTTGTAAATTTTTTAAAAACCAAACAACAAAACATTTAGGCTACATGCACTGGATATTTTAAATCTAAATAAAATGTTACAAACTCCATAAAATTGTGATCTAAGGAGTTGGTACTAACATTTCCAATGCTTTTAATTTGTCAGAGGGTAGACTGATGAATATTCCAGCATGCTCCACCCAATGAAATCGAAAACCTGAGGAATCCTATATATTTGTAGCCTTGTAGAGAACAGAGTGGAATCTGGTTTATTTATGTCCTGGAAGGAGTGGGTGGATTTCCATGAAGAGATAAGTCTGTGTGCTTGTCTTTGGAGGAGTGCATTGATGAGAAACTAATTCTTAAATACATGTTTAATACATTTAGGGAATATATTGAACGTGGGACAGGTAATTGCAGATTACATACAAGTTCTTGACATAGAAGACTCACTTGTGGTTGTTCTTTTTTTAGTTCACCCAAAAATGAAAATTTGCTGAAAATTTACTCACCCTCAGGCCATCCAAGTTGTAGGTTAGTTTGTTTCTTCTTTGGAACAGAATTCGAGAAATGTAGTATTACATCAGTTGCTCACTAATGGATCCTCTGCAGTAGTCAATATAAAATTACATTTGTGATTTTGAATATTGTTGAAAATTAAGATTAATGTGCCAAAGACTTGAAGTGAAAAGCTGCATGTTTGTAAGCAACAAATCCATAGGGTGTTTTAACCATAGATATGGTTTTAACTTTAAATCATTGTTTCTGGCTAAAACACCGGTAGCCTACATAATCATGATTCCTCCAGTAAAAAAATGTCCATCCCTTGTCCTCTCACATCAAAATCCACCAACATATTTGTTTAAATTGTTTTTGTCTGTTTTCAGTTGTAAGTGGTGCTGGAGTTGTGTGGATTACTGTGATGTTTTTATCAGCTGTTTGAATGTTCATTCAGACGGCACCCATTCACATTCAAATGATCCATTGGTAATGAAATGCTATAGCAAGTGATGTAATGATACATTTCTCCCAATCTGTTCCAATGACGAAACAAACTCATCTTGGATGGCTTGAGGGTGAGTACATTTTTCAGCAAATTTTCATTTTTGGTAAACGATTTCTTTAAGCCTTGGTTTTTATAATCTGAGGCAGTTGTAATAAAAATGCAATTTTATTGGTTACAATACTGTTAGAAATTAACAATCGGTCCCTCTATGTTCTCTTTGCCACCTAGAAAGTTCTCAGTCCCTCAAAGTGTATACGGCCGGGAAGCAAGAAAACACACATCAAATTGTATTCTCAATACTTCAATTTATTCATAGATACAAAGATATTATATAGGCATATGTCGAGGGGAGTTTCACCCTCTTAACCAATGAGGATATGAATAACATACACATATAGGATCTTTGGCCAAGAACATGTGTTTATATAAAATGGCCATATGAACAGAAAAACATGGACATATTAGGAATAGACTTTTGCGAAGGATGCTAAATTATCTTCATTTTTTCATCACGAACCTCATTCCTA
>NW_015654935.1:416347-424559 GCF_001515625.1 Sinocyclocheilus rhinocerous
AAAAAAAAGGAGGGTGAAAACATCTGGAACCTTAACAAGACAGAGAGTGTTTTCTAACAAATACAAAGCAGTTAATGTAAAAATAAACATAAAACTTAAAATCAGCTAAGCTAAACGCTAAATAATCAAGCTCTAACCAGCAATATTTAAAATGTTAAGTGTTTCTAGGTTGGGTATCAGGTCTACTTTACGAATGCAGGCAGCGAATGCATCTTTTTAGGGGTCCAATCACTGAAGGTGCTGGAACGCTATTGTGTTTGTATTGATTTTCTTCATCTTCCCACATGCACCGCTACCCAACGTTGCACAGACACACCTCAACCTGACACTAGATGGCGCTATAATTAGGTACTTCAAAAAAGATGGCTTTTTTAATCGCATGGTTTTTAATAATATGCTTTTGACTTGTTTGTACATAGTGTCAAACTGAATATTTCGTGAAAATCACCCACAAGGTAGTACTGTTTTATAATACAATTTTTCCTATAACGTATATATAAATATAAAAATAACTATTATTTACATTTAGTCATTTAGCAGACAATTTATCCAAAGCGGCTTATAGAACAATAGAAGCAATCAAAACCAACAAAGGGCAATAAGTTCTGTGACAAGTCTCGGTTAGCCTAACGCAGTACACATATTTAAATATCCTCAAGCAAGTATTGCTGCTTCAGGTTAGGGGTTGCACTTGCACAGACGACTCTGTGCTGGTTTGTATTGGCCGCCTCCAGTTATCCCTTTGTTTTGCCTCCAGCTAATGGACTTGCAAGACGCTAAAGCCTAAATGGAAGGGTGAACAGGATCACTCATGTCAGCCTGCCAGACACAAAGCTGACTGCAGACAGAAAACAGCAGGGTGGCCATGACAGGAGTTGCTTTCTGATATTCATCATGTCTTACTCCATGACCTGAAAAAAAATACATTAAAATAAAATAAAATAAAAATCAGCGAAAAGGGTTTATGATTACATGACTAATGTTCAAACTGAAAGAAAAAACATTTAGCTGATCTTATTGTTTTTCTTATGACCGCTATTATGGCATTTTGTTATTTGCTTTGTTTTAGTATGTGTGTATTCTTGCATATTAATTTGACTAAATGCACTATTAATGTGTTTTTGTGGCATACTTTTGTTTGAAGTTAGTCCAATGTCTGTCATTTCCCTCTGTCTTTTGAAGGTTAGAGAGTAGACATATTTGGAGAAACATGAATTTCGCACCATTATCATGATTAGGTCCACATGAACAAATACCTGAATAGACTGAGTGCAAACTCTATTGCTGTTTCTCTCTATCAGCCATCGAATGAACATTTAAGACATTTAGGACCTGGACTTTTCTTCTGAAATAATTTACTCGGGTCTTACTAAATGTCTCTCTGTTGTTATGTTGTGGAGAAAAGTCTTCTCTATCTTGCAAAATAATGCTCAGAAGGCAGAGTTCCAGAAGTCAAAATGAGACTTTATTGCAAAAAGACAACAAAGCCGAGATGCCTGCAGAACATCTGAATCTGTCTCTGACATCTTTATACAGTTTCGTTATCGGTCACTGTCCAATGAGCGTTCAGAACATTCTTTGATACATCATTCCTGGTATTTTCCACAATTGTTTATTCGTTTTCATAACACTTCTTTCATTGTAGAAAACCACCTGCTAGTCTGTTTGTCAAAAGATAACTTCTCTTATCTACCACTTTCCAGGTGCCCAAGGTTGCAAGAGGCACATACATTTTAGGATTTTAAGGAGCTGTTAGGATTTTAATGAGTTTTACACACATTAAACATTTCTGCACTTTCTCATCCTGTAGCATCTCCCATCTCCGGTTCTTCCTTTTCTATTCTCTATTCATAAGCGCAGTCATGTAGGCTATAAGGCCTACACAGTCAGTCAGTTTGATCTTGAGGCATTCAAAATGCACCTGGCTCTCAAACGTGGCAGAATAGCTTACACAAACATACAAGTAACAAATTAAAATGTTTTATATAGGATAAATATAATATTTCATCAGTTACAGATATGTAGTTTAATGAGACATGTACCTCTGTTCTTACTCTTATCTGTGCAGACTTTCGAAGTCCGTGACAGACGTCATTTAAAAATAAGAAAATGGAGGAAGTGAAAAACGTAAGTGAAATGGTTTTCATATTGTATTTATTTCAAGGGACTAAACCACCATTGTCTTTCAACTAGTTTGACCAGAAAAGTTATCATATTCTCAGAGCTGCAGACCTCTTGTATATCATATATATGCAGTACAACTGCAGAGTCCAAAGCAGAACACAAAAATGTGCTAAATAGAGCTGACTTTTTAAAATCAGTGGTTAAATATAATGAATATAAATGGATCTTAGAAATGAACGAGGAGCAAAAGACAGGAGAGAACCAAGGTGTACCAAATTTAAGGAACAATAAAGTATCTGTACTCTTAGCATAAAGGTGATTAATGACAAACCATCATTAGTTGCATCAGCATCTTCCAGCAAAAGATGCTTTTGCCTCCGTGTCATCTTTTTTTTTTATGTCTGTTCTTTTATTTTTGAACTTTAAGTTAAACCCTCATGTTGTGTTATGATGTACATGTAAAAATAATAATACTGATTTTGAAATAAACCTCTTTTCATTTCATAGGCCTACATCTTTAATTATAAAAAATACAATTTCTGTTTGAGGTCAATTTGACCCCAGCAAAAACACATACACTCCGTGTCAGCATGAGAAACAATACAATAAAAGAAAAAAGAAAACTTTATCTCTATATATCAAAATCTCAGATGGCCAGACAGTGATTCATCATCTATGAATTGTTAAAATATTGGTGTCCAGGACGCCATGAGTCCGGGGACTGTAAGTGTACATTGTGAGTTTATGAAAGTTTAGCTTAAAATGTGTGATATGAATAAATAGGGCTCATAAACTTTTGTTGAGATTCTCAATTGAATCATGTAGAAGTTTAGACTCTGAAAAAGTATTCCCTACATCACAACTTATTACGGTATTAAAAATACATCCTCATTTGTATCCTCTATTCCACCATTACTTTTATGTTGTATATCTAGGTTCTTTACACAAACATAAGTGATGTAGAATGTTTTTTTTTAATTATCATTCAATTTAAATAATCATGAAGTTTCACCATGATGCTTTTTTGATATATTTAAGTAATTAAAATGGTCTTGGAACATTTTAATTTGGACATTTTAACATCAGCGTTAAATAGTAAGTAGATCAATAAAGACCATCTCCATCAATTTTAAGAGCACTTTCATTACACCTGTAAACTTCAAAGATCATTCAGACTGAGAAACCTTTGGCGCATATTTAATAGTATCAACAAAGATAATCACATTTTGTTACCATAAAGTTAACTACAGTACAGAATATGTGGTGTCACATCTCCATTTCCCTCTACAATAGATTTTGCTCACATTATCTCTTTTGCGATGCATGTCAGTCCGCACAAACAGACTTGTGGCCCACAGTTATATCAAATATGATCACAGTTGTCACATCAAACAAAACACATAACAAATCATTTCCAGTTGTATATGTATGTAAAACAAAAGCAAAAAAAAGAAAAAAAAGATTGGGCAGGTTGAAAGTGACACAATAATACAAAAACCTGCAGCACCAGAACAAATGAGGAAGTAAATTAGCCACTAGATCTTACTGGCCAGGCAGGTGTGGCTCAGGTTACACAGATGAAAGAGATTACTCACGGTCTCGTAAGGGCTTGTTGGGTATTTATTCAGGAAGCTCTGTAACAACACTTAATTATTATAAGACCTCAGCGAATATACCAAAGAATCCAATAGAGTGACATGTACAGTATTGCAGAGGGTGATGGGAAATAGAAGCTGCTGATTTGATGTTTTTTTCTCAGGGCTGTGGTGGACACCGACACAATGTTGATCGGTCTTGTTTGCTCAGGGCCGGTCTTACATCAGACTACATTTCACACATTTTACTTGTTTCTCTTTGCTCAGCAATCCAAACTGAGCAGTGGCCAGAGAATCAACCAATCGCCAAAAATCCTTGAATGCGACACCCTTCCCCTCTTCCACATTCATGTCCGTCAGGAGTTTGTTGAGTCCTTCCTGGTCCCCTGCTGTCTGAAAGAGAATAGAGGGTGTGGGAAACTTAACAAAAATTATGATGATAATTTCTCATATTTATTTTAAGTGTCATTTTGGTCTGTCCTGGACAAAATGGCATCAACCCAGCTAACAAAAATATGTTCTAAGATATTTAAGTTTTGCCAAAGCTCTGAGAATGCTCTCTGTTTGCTGGGAAGTAAACCATTGTTGATTATGGCAATGTAGCTTTTAGGTTGATATTATAATAGGTTTTGAGAGACTGAAATGTACTTAAGTGGTGTCACGATTGGAGTGTAGGTCCTGACTTACCTTCACCATGGTGGGCAGCTCTTTGGAGATCATGCTCTGGAACTCCTGGGCTGTGAGCGTGTCAGCATTAGTAGGAGATGCTGAATGGAAGTTTTTGACCAAGGTGTTTATGGCCAATTCTAGATCTGTGTACTACAGAGTGAGAATAGTTTCAGACTCAAGCACAGCTAAAAAGAAACATCTCTAATTGACAGAAACCACCCTTCGACACATAACGGCAAGGCTTTGTTGCATTCTTCATGAAATCCTCCGTTTATCAGTTGTAATCCGTTTGTTTGCTGGTGAACAGGAGCTGTAGAGACTAGTTACTACCACTATCTAGGCTACTCTTACAATACATTCCTGTGCTGGACTGTTTAGCATGACTGACATCTAGTTTGGGCGTTGGTCACAAAAAAAAAACCAGACACATAAAAACTAATTACATGTAAAATAGTTTTTTTAGTTTTAGAAAAATATTGAAAAATATTCATACTGTTTATGTATAGTGTTTAAAATAATGTAACTTGCAATTGTATTTGCACGACTGCGATTAGTCCACATTGACCAGATTAAGAATACAAATAAGTTACATTTGATCAAAGTAACTACATTTAATTCATTTTCTGCATTTGCAATATCGAAGGGAAATTATGACGAAAAATAAAATATATTGGTGAAATATAGCTACAAGTGGATCTTGTAAGTAAACGAAAACATAAACTATTTAAATACAACAAAAATAAAAGCTTACCTGTGTGGCCATTGGGTTTGTTTTATGTCCCATGCGGAAACTAGAGCAGGTGAAGTGAAGCGAGGGTATTTCATCACCTGACCAGCAGTGCCTCGCGCCTCCGACCCGCCCACTCTTCACGCGCACGAGGGGGACGTTCACGCTTTTATAGTGTTGAGAGTTTATATGGGAATATGTTGTGTACGGAATATGTGTTAATTTGCGATACACACAGATATTGACTGGTATTTCTTAGTTTAATGTAAAAAAAGATGGAAATAGTTTGAATATTTGTTTTACTGTTAAGAAACTGCAGCTCATACTCAACATTCCTCCGATAACCATGTAAATGTAATGTAACCAGACCAACCGCATTCTGACAGATGTGATGAGATTACATGTGATAACATTTGAACATTTTTTGTAGTTTCATCATGCATGCCTATGTTGCAGTATGGACAAAGCGATAAAATATAATAAAAGCACACAGCCTACTCCAACTGGTATAACATAACAGATTTATATTCAACACCAAAGAATCTGTGAAAGCATAAAGCAGCTTTGACCTTAAACTCTGTTATTAACCTCGACATTTTGATGTTGTTGATCCATATAGAATGATCCTGATCGGAAATACTGAAACAGACATACAAAAAAGACATGGGTAATACTGCTAGTTTGAAAGATGCCCTGTTCATCTGTTTAACTCAAAAGTATGCGTCAAAGCTGCTCAGTTACTCTGGACACCTGGGCCCCTATTCACAAAACCTTTTATCTTACCACTAAGAGTTCTCCTAAATAGCAGTAAAAGTTTTTAACTAAGAGTTTTCTCTTAAAACCGATTCACAAAGCTGCTGAGACAAACTTTTACTAAGGAATAGAGAGAAGTCTTAAGCTAAGAGTAAGGGCGGGGTTGGCCTCGTTGCTATGGATGATGTCAGCGTGCTTACTAACTATGCACACAGCGATTGGTTGATAGTCTCTGCAGAGATTTATTCATAGAAATATTGTAGAGTGCAATATTATGTTGTCATATTCAAATAAAGGTTTAAAATTGCAGGCCAAAGCCCTATTCGCACGGGATTAGTATTATCTGGGGACCTTGTGTGATTGTGTCACTAATTAAACAAGTATATGTTCAGTTAATTGTCAGCCTTTTACATATGTGCTTCTCATAAACAATTAGTGAATATGCATATAAACAGCCTTTTAATTAACAGAGTAGAATAATCATGGCTGATAGTAAGACATGCAAACGTATAATTTTTTGGCCATGCTGTTATACAAAGAAATTATGAACACATGCAAAAACAAGAGAACCAATGAAATATGAATAACCTATGTTATAGTCAATGTGCCAATGTTGCCAATTTAGTGATTTTGTCACTAGATTTAGTGACTTTTAAAATCAAAATCAATTTCTTGGACAAACCTTATCTACATTCAGAGACTCTCCCATGACGTTATAAAGGCGAGTTCACTGATCTATATAAATATAAATATAGATCAGTGAACTCACCTTTATGAGGTCATCTAGCAACATTAAGTGACAATTCAACTTGGCAGCACTGCTCTTCCTCTCTACGCTCTGGCCAGGCTGAAACTGGCTTGCTCCTCATCACTGGAGTCTCTGAAACTCACAAATAAGTATTTATGTGTAGAACTTTTCTGTACATTTTCAAAATGGCAAAATAAAAGCTAATCAGAATAATGATCTAACTGAAATGAATTTGTTCATTTGAGCTGTATGAAGGCCTAGTGTATGCAAAATCTGTTCTTCCATTATCATAATTCTGTTTCTTTAGTAATAATTCTATAATATATAATATGCCCTCAACACCTTGAAAAGAATATGCCAGGTTAAAAATACAAGCTGCCGATTCCACAAACTAGACTGTTTCGTCCTTGTTGAAAAAAGTGTGCTTACAGTGACAGTGTCTTTGTTGGTATTATTGCTACCACAGATGTTGTCCATAGAGCTTAATTTATATTCATTCCAAAAATGTTTTTTAAAGTGTCTATCATTGTTCTGTCATGAGACATACAGCTCTTGGTCCTCGTGGAATGTGAGGGGTGCCATACAGATAGATAGCACAGAGCTTCCCCATCAGTCTGAAGCACAGCGAGCAGTAATGGCCTGTGAAAGGAAATCATTTTGTCCAGCATGTTGGTCTAACAGTCTGTTTCTTTTTGCCAGTTATAGATGTTCTGAAATCAGTCCTTTCTCTAGAGCGAGAAAACCAACCTGCGCAGCGAAGGCAGATATGCACTTCTTCATTATGACCTCTCGTCTCTAACAGTTTCCCACAGGCCATGCACGATTCTTTACCGATATCCAGGAGCCTGGCTATGATGGCACCCCCTGGTAGGCTGCAAAAAGATGAGGAGTGTGTGGATTTATTTACTTTTCCCCCATGACATTTCATTTAATTTTTAGTTAAAACCATATTTCTGGAGGAGAAATTGAAATATTCACTGAGTAAGTGTATTAAAATGTTACTTTTAGATAATACCTATAGATAACTATTGTTCAAAGGTTTTGGATCAATTTTGTCTTTTTGAAAGGTCTCTTATGTTCACAATAGGCTGCATTTATTTAATCAAATTACAGTAAAAATTAATATTGTGACATTATTAAAATGTAAAATAACTCTTTTCTATTTAAATCTATTACATTTAAATGTAATAAAGGAAAATGTTTAATTTATTCCTGTGGTGGCAAAGCTGAATTTTTAGCATCATTACTCCAGTCTTCAGTGTCCAGTGATCCTCTAATAGGATTTGGTGCTCAAGGAACATTATTATTATCAATGTTGAGACAGTTGTGCTGCTTCGTATTTTTGTGGAAACTGTGATACATTTTTTTCTGGATTTTTTAATTAATTAGAAAGTTCAAAAGAACAGCATTTATTTGAAATATATTATTTTGTAACAATGTAAAATATTTCACTTATGATCAATTTAATTTGTCCTTGCTGAAAGCTCCATTTTTCGCGAAAGATGGATTAAAAGGTGCACAGCAAACAAAAACCTCGAAAAATGATATGCGAGAGATGCCGATTCGCACGGGACTAATATTATCACAGGACCTCGG
>NW_015654935.1:424569-448571 GCF_001515625.1 Sinocyclocheilus rhinocerous
TATATATATGTGTGTTTTTTAGAGAAGAGAATAATTTATCCAGCGAGTGTGTTATAGTGATTTTCTTTATAAAGGTTCATACTCACTGTTTGGCCAGTGTTTGTATAATGCCATCATGTTGCTGGTTTACCCTGTTTCGTTGTACAGCCCTCAGTAGTGCTTTTCCTAAAGACCCCCACTGAGTGAGAATATGCCTGTGGAGGTACTGGATTCTCTTCTGCAACATGCACACATTTAGTATTCACTAACTTTCTCTTACTTTAAGAACTGAATGAATGTTGATAATGAATTCATAATAAAAGCAAACTGAAAATAAACTAGTTCAGTTCATTGTCCCTTTACAAGCCAAACCTGTACACATAAGTGTTTGTCCTCCATGAGGCATAATTCTCTTTATAGATCAAATTTTACAAGCATTAAGAAGGTCTCAAGGTGACCAGCATAGTAAATAATTGAGAAATAATTTACATTTATGAATCTTTTGAATGAATGAATGAATGAATCTTTTGTTTTCCTACTTTCTCTCTTTCAGGATGGTACCTGGCACACACAAACCTCTGTAAATGTTTGACGTAGCCACCAGCAATCACAATAAACAGAGCGAAGCCATAAAGAAGACCTTTGATTGGAGGGAAGACAAAGGTCAGACATATAACCAAATGAAAGTTAAATGTTTGCATATGTCTACTGTTTTTGCTATCACTGAGTTACAATGACTAGTGCAGTTGTACAATATAAAAAAATAAAAAAGCTAACTAAAATTTAAAAAATATAAATTAAAAACAACAGTAGTTGAATTCTAGTTAAGGTTTCAGTACAATTATCTTAAATACACTTTGAGTTGACACAGACATCATTAGCACTTTAGTGAATTTGTATTAGTATTTGTGGTTGTGGCTGTGTTTTGACTGTGGTATGTTCCATCTGTTGTTCCAGTCTTGACCACTAGGAGTCACTGTAAAACAACAGACATCTAGACTGACAGTACAAATGTTTTTTTTGTACAAATGTCTAATGGTACTTGTATTGTAGTTGTACCAATGAGCAGGTATCTCATGTAGTCTGGCTCCAAAGGCTTCATGAGACATTTCTTGCTAAGAACAGTGATGTTTCCTTTCTGCAGGATGTCAAATGAGGCTGCAATGTCCCTAAAGATATCTGAAGCGTAACCAGATCCATTCACTTGTACTGCAACCACTACAGGAGCTGGAGGTGAAATTTTTTTTTTATTAAAATGGTAAAATATCAAAACATATATGGTAGAACATGCTAGATGGATAACAGATATATAGAGAGTAGGCAAATCATTGACATATTACTATTTTATTTTAATGTAAAAATGTTTAAATATGTATTGTGTAGAAAAGGCCGGCTATATATATATATATATATATATAGCCATTAGTGCCCCCTTGTGACTTTAAGAGGTATTGCTTTGATGACTTAGCATTTCCCTTTAACCATCCCTTTAAACAGTATTAACAGGACGCAGTTCAGAGCACGGACATTATTCGCTGTTGTTCAAGCTGTTGTTGTTTTCTACTGAGTGCGTTCATACACAAAACCACTCATACTAAGCTACACTCCAAACTACTCTGTACTACTCTGCCATACTCTCTGCTACCTGTACTACAATCATTCACTCAACCAAATTCAAGGACTGTAAACCTCTACAAGTCTTAAACCATTAAAGTGTACTTCATCTCTGACCGGACGACTTATGTCTGCTCAATTTCCACCAGCACCCACACTAGTCTACCTCACATATTGCAATGTGAAAATAAGAGTGAAAGTGCCAATATAATGTTACATTTTTCAGTGGCATATTAGTGAAATTGTGGAATGCAACAAAGAAAAACATGCATTGAAACCATGCTGAGATTTTCACTTTGTGTACCTTGGGTCACGATTTCAGATTAGTCGATCCAACACTGTACCAATATTGTACAAAATCATACAAAATGTCCTAAAAATCAAATTGATCAATATTGCAATGAACTGCGTAGGCCCAAACAATATGCAAAATTGTTCATATGAAAACATTGACAATTTAGGTTTCTAAATGTCAGTTTCATTAATTTTGAGTAGCCAATTTCATGGTCTCTGAACAAAATGCAGTTATTTCATAATTTTATAATATTATTGTTTTTTTACTGTATCTTTGTTCTAATAAATGCAGCCTTTGTGGGCATGAGACTTCATTAAAAACTTACTGACCCCAAACATTTGAACAGAAGTTTCGCAGGTTAAAGGGATAGTTCACCCAAAAATGAAAATTTTATGTTTATCTGCTTACCCCCAGGGCATCCAAGATGTAGGTGACTTTGTTTCTTCAGTAGAACACAAACTGAGATTTTTAACTCAAACCGTTGCAGTCTATCAGTCTTATAATGTAAGTGGATGGGAATCATAGCTTTGGGAGTCAAAAAAACATACACAAACAAAACCAAATTAAACCGATAGAGTGTCAATGGTCCATTTGAGAGATAGGTGGCAGTAATGCACTTATAAGTCTGCGATCCGCCGTAAAGCAAGAAGAAGAAGAAGACGGATCAGGCACCGGCTGTTGAGAATGCGCTCAGGAGGACGCATTCAGGACAGTTCAGACATTGCGGTGAAAATCAGAGGTAAAAAACAATATAAATACTATTCAGTTTCTTGCACAGACCGATCGTTTTGTGCCTTTACACATCAATGTATCGTCACGAGCCGCCGGGTTTAATTTGGTTTTGTTTGTGTATGGTTTTTTTTACTCTCAAAGCCGTGATTCCCATTCACTTCCATTATACTGTGCAAGAAACTGAACAGTAGGTCGAGGACGCGCTCAGGATGCGCTCAGGACAGTTCGGACATTGCAGTTCATCAGAGGTAAAAAACAATATAAATACTATTCAGTTTCTTGCACAGACCGATCGTTTTGTGCCTTTACACATCAATGTATCGTCACGAGCCGCCGGGTTTAATTTGGTTTTGTTTGTGTGTTTTTTTGACTCCCAAAGCCATGATTCCCATCCACTGACATTATAAGACTGATAGACTGCAACGGTTTGAGTTCAAAATCTTCGTTTGTGTTCTACTGAAGAAACAAAGTCACCCACATCTTGGATGCCCTGGGGGTAAGCAGATAAACATCACATTTTAATTTTTGGGTGAACTATCCCTTTAATACAGCAATGTTCTGTAGAGTTTGACATAAATTAGTTGTTGTTGTTTCCTAAAACAAACATGCAATTTTTGGGTCAGTGTTTTAGTGCAGATTACTACAGCAGTTTGACCTTTTGACATGTTGTCTCTCTGAGTGTGAAACACTTTCCCTGTTCTCTGATAGTTGTTGACCTTTCCCTTGTGAACTTTTTCTCATCTTTCCTTGTTAATCTCTCCTCTCTCAGTTCAGGGTCCTCCTCCACATTTTTGAACCTCTCAGCCTCTTTCAGCTCTGTTTCACTTATCTAAATGTTCTGAATGAACATTCCTTCCTTTCTTCCTTCCTCTTGACCCTTCACCCCACACCATCTATCTGCTAACGGACACATGCACACATCATTTAAGTATACACTTACAGGGCCTGATGTAGGTGAGAGTTTCTCTGTGGCTGAGGGGAAGTACAGCTGCTTTGCCCTGTCTGGAGCGCTTCCTGTCCAGCTCAATAAACTGGTCAGTTATGTAGATGTTTTCAAAGTTATCATTATGAAGGTAATGATTTTTGTCCAGAATGGCCCTGTTCACAAATGCATAAAAAACAAGCAAACATTACAAAAATACTTTTCCACAATAGAGCTGTTCGGCCATGATGTCAATCTGTAGGCCAACCTGGAAGAGTAATACTGTATATATTAACAATAATATTTATTATCATTATTATAGAAATTTTTTCCTAAACGGAAGGAGAGAACTCATGGCTCAAAAATCTTTTTTGGACTAAAAACTGAACAGCTCCATTCAGTTTTGACTAAACAAAATATAAACAAATATAAATTTTATGAATAATTTTGTAAGAATTCTATGTCAGTTCTGACATGGTGAATATGTATCAATGTGTGTGAGTATTTACTGTGGCTGGTTATCTTTAACAGGAAGTACATACTGCAGATACATGAAGAGAAGCAGGAAGAAACCCAAGTATGCCAGTAGGAGCTAAAGCTCCTGGAGGAGGCCCAGCTCCTCTGACACCTCCTCCATGATCTCCTGAGCAGCATCCTGCATGGACTGACTGTTGTTTAGAAGCAGGTCAAAGTTGATGGTAGAAATGTTGAATTCAAACTCCTTTTTAATTCGATCAAAGGCTGCAATGGTTGCTAGGGATAACAACAAGAAAAATGGCAATAACTAAACAATAAGCTTCTTTCAGAGTAACTGAATAAGTTTTAATAGAGTTAAGAATCACTCCATGCCAGGAAATCACTCTCAGAGGAGCTGTACTTACGAAAAGCCAAAGCAGTCTTCATGTGGTCAGCAATACTGTATATGATGGTAAGATGCAGAACAGCTGTCCCACTGCCGGAAAAACCCATTAAATCAAACAATAGGCATTAATTAAAAAACAACATCTGTGCAAACTGACTCATTTAAAAATAATTTTAGTAATGACATGCAGTTTTCAGTTAATTATTCAGAAGTGCATTACGCTAAACAGCAGATTTCTGCTCCATAAGGCTGAAATCAATTATTTTAGCGCTGACTCTGTAGCTATAGAGTTCATGTTTAAATTTGCTGTCAGATCACGATCATCCTGTTGAGGGATGTGCAAGATACGTACACATGGGAACACGACCACCCCTCTTCACACTGTAACATTTAGGGTACTTAAACGTGACAAACTGTTCCCACAGGAGAAAATAACATCAATAAACTATATATCGAGCATGGAGATGAACAATACCTAAGACTTAGTACTCTGTGTCACAGGAAAGAATTCTGCAATGGCAGAATAGACATAATATACCAATTTATATAATAAAACCAAACCCCTGTGACGCAGAAAATAAACAGGATACTGTAAATTACAGTAAGGAATCATTGCGTTGTGGCTATAAGGTTTCCTGTAAGAGTGTAATGATAAGGCTTTCAAGGGACTAATCATATTCCAGAGACGCACCGCGTGCGAGCCCACAGAGAGACTGGAATCCATCCAGGAGGTGGCAGAGGAACGAAAACACAGAGAGCAGTTCCATGCAGTGCTCACCGGCCTCATCAAACAGCCTAGTGCACTTCTGATATGGCAGACCCAGCGTGTCATTACACACATCACCAATATTCGCCAAGAATACGAGCTGAAAAGGAAACCGAGAGACAGAGGGACTTCAAACATGCCAAAACCTCAAACCTCAGTAAATAAATGAAAGACCATAGGCGGGTTTGCCCAGACAATGTCATTACTGGAAGTTTGACCGATTGATTCACTCACCGACATGCCGCACAGATTCCGTAAGAGCTCTGATGAAGTTTTGTGCTCGGCCTGCCATTTAGTAAGCATTCCTCGCCATCTGTTTTATCTTATTCAGGGCCGCTAAACAAAGATATTTTCAGGATTTCAAAACAGAAATATGTACAACACACTACTGTAATTTTCAAGTAAACCAGAAGACCTTGATTGCCTAATTCACATGGATTTTAAAAGATTTAGAATTAAACTGGAAAGAAAATAGATGTGTGTGTATCTAAATATTTGATATTTAATATATTGAATAATACTGATGTGTGGACTATCCCTTTAAGTTATTATGATGTGAATTTCAAAATAATTTCTCTACTTCGTTTGAGCAGATGTTGGTGTTTTTGAAAGAGGTGTGTTGCTGTTGTCTTTAACATGATGCTCTTGCAGATAGACTCACGTAGCAGTGGGTTGGCGGCACGCTGCAGGAGCTGTTGTGTCTGGCTCATGGCAAGTTCTGCACCGCAGATCACACTGTCTGCAGCCCGTTCAACATTTTCCATCGTGTTGCTCACTGGGCCTTGGAAAACCAAGGTAAAGATGAGGAAAAGAAGGAAATTTTTACCCCTGACTGAAAGACAGAGAAAGAGATGCACTGAGTGTTATGCCTGGTATTACCTCTTGAAAACTGTGAGGTAATTGACTATTGATAATACAGATGATTTAACAGTAGTTTAAAGTTAATTCAGAGGAGATTAAAGGGATACCAAAACCCATACTCCTAATATCATATTTTTTGTATAGGTGTTAAGTAAACAAATGAAGAATAAAACTACACTGGCATACATTCAGAGGAGAGGTGACTTTACTACACATTTTAACTCAAATGTTGTACAATGTATTTTTGGCTATTGCTACAAATATACCTGTGCGACTTAAAACTGGTTTTGTGCTCCAGGGTCACATATGTGTTTTTAATTCTTGTTATCTTTGCTGTATTGTGTGTTTGTGCAGGTCTGTGTACTCTTGGAGGCATGTTTTCTTCACTGTTCCTCTGCTCCATCCTCCTGATGTTTCCTAGTATGATTGGTTCACAAGGACGGACATTCCTGATGGTTTATGTGCTGCATGGACTTTACCAAGGTAAACATCCTAGGAACATATATAGGAACATTAAACTGTTTGACAATGGCAATACAAAGCACAGATCTCAGAAACTTGGACAGTCACGAGCCTTCATTAGTTTTTGACTCATCACCTGTGCTTTTTCCATCAGGCCCCATTGCAAACATCCAGCGTAATGTGCAGGACATGGCCTCCTCCATGGGCTGTAACAGACCTGCAGATCACACACAGCAAGGTGATGTGGAGAATGCTGACAGAGCCTTATGTGCAAGCAGTGCAGGAGATAGTGGTGAGTCCTGACACTAATGTTCATTTTGTCTATTTTTTAATACAATCTTAGTATTTAGCCAAACGTCCTTTTTATTTTTGAACCTATTTTTTGTCTAGTCGAGTTTTAGTTAACTAAAAGTCTGGGAATATTAGTCTTAATAGTAGGCGAGACCAGGGGCAATTGTAAAATTCTTTACATTTTTCTTCATAACTCACAAATTACTTGAAATACATTAGTCATCTTTTGATACAAGAAACAAATATAGGTGCACTAATTAATAATACAGTTGATATGTTTTCACTAATAACGATAAGACTATAATATTAAATTAAATGACACCAAGGGGGCAATTGTAACAGTTTTTGGGGGCATTTGTAGCACTGAAAAATCATATTAACCCATATTAGTCACATTCATATTAACTCATATAGTCATATTAACCCACTGTATCTCAAATAAAAGCCTACCTCAAAGTAATAACCTTACTGCTGTAGTATCTGATAATGTTACTTAAGAATTACAAGATAGATATATTAACAGAAAAACTCAATGAGATCATGTGGTGGTAATATTCTTTTTTTTTTTTAAAGATTAAAAAACAACACATTGTTTGATGTGTAACACTAATCATTTTTAAATGTAGTTTTGTAACACAATATTACAATTGCCCCCGATGTTGCAGCCATGTTAAAATCTTGTATGCTAGCTAGCCACGCCTATATTAGCATAGGTTGTTCATGTTAATTTTGTATCAATAACCTAGATTCAGTGTTAAGTGGGAAGAGTGTATGAATAACATTCAAGCCCCTCTTATATACCACATCCTCTGCGTACCTATGCATTTCCACTTTCTGTGTGATGTCAAGAGAGGTAAGATTTACATGTTGCATCTGAGCTTAACATTAAGCAATGAGGATCACATGTGTACTGAGTTACTTTTCTCTCAGTGATGACATCATGAGCTTATCTATACACTACAGCGAGCTCATGCCAGTGGTATATGCTATTATGGTTCCTGTGTTCAGTATTTAAAGGGATAGTTCAGCCAAAATTAAAATGTTTGATTTACCCATGATTTTCTCACCCTCAAGACATCCTAGGTGTATATGACATTATTCTTTCAGATGAAAACAATCATAGTTATATTAAAAAATGTCCTGGCTCTTCCAAGCTTCCAAGCTGCTAGTCTCACGAGAACCAAGTTTTGTTTACAGCAAAGGAAATCTAGTCACCTCTTGGCTTATATCAAAATCCTCCGACATTTTTCTTTTCAAATCCTCGTTTTGTACTTTTAATTCGTGACCGGTGTTTTGTTTTGCTCTCTCCTCTGTGCTTCCGTGTTCATCACTTCTCTCCGGAGCTTACGCTACACCTACGTCCTACATCATATGCTGGAACGCCGCTCTCTCATGAACGCGTGTACAACAGTTAGCGGAAAGCTAGAGATTATGGTTTATAAAGTTTTAAATATGGATATTTTTCTTACATAAATGCATCGCTTTGCTTCAGAAGGCCTTTATTAACCCCCCAGAGCCGTATGGAGTACTTTTTATGATGGATGGATTTACTTTTTTGGGCTTCAAAAATCTCGCAGCCAATATAAAGCCTGGAAGAACAATGACATTTTTAATATAACTCCAATTGTTTTCGTCTGAAAGAAGAAAGTCATATACATTTAGGATGGCTTGAGAGTGAGTAAATCATAGGGTTATTTTCATTTTTGGGTGAACTATCCCTTTAATTCATGTTCTGATGTTCATGTGTATTTAAAATGGAGCAGAGTTCAAGTTGAAGCGTGCCGTTTCTGTTCTTCTAATGGCACCAAACAGAAATGGAAATGTCATGTTTTCAAACAGGTTTCCCCAAACAATCAAACTCATAATTCTGCCCCGAACTCATGCTATAGTTTGAAACAGTGTTGCTATGTTGGGCTGACCAGGATCCTTAAGGAAACAGAGCAATGTTTGTTTGTTCTGAATTGAATGTGCCACAGAGCCAGAGTTCTGGTGCTTTTCAGGGAAATCGGCCTATGAATGATTAACTTATAGTTGTCTTGTTGATTTTAGTTTTGAAATGTTGTGTCTTTTGTTCAGGTTGTATCTCTGGCTCTGTTCGTGTGTGTTCTGCTTGCCGTTGATGGAATCCTGTACAACATCTTTGACCTCATCCGAAGACACACTTTCACCACATACTCGGCTACTAGTGAGCACAAATACACACTTGCATATATGCTTGAGTAATGTTTTGCTTCAAGATTAAAAGCATTGACATACCCATGCGAATTAGACTGTTTGTACATTAATTTGATGTAGATTTTCTCTTTTCATCTCTGCATCTGTAGGTGTTCATCACATAGACATTGTAATTGGTGGAGATTCCATGTTAGCCAGACTTCTGCGGAAAACCATTGGTGCCTTCAACACCTCCTCCAATCTTGATGTGCAATCCAGTAACTTCCGTAGGTTATTTACTATTTGAGTTTCAATATTCTCACTGCAAGAGTCTATATTTTTAGTTAAAGGGTTAGTTCACCCAAAAATGAAAATTAGCCCATAAATTACTCAGCCTCAAGTCATCCTAGGTGTATATGACTTTCTTCTTTCAGACGAATCCAGTCGGAGTTATATTAAAAATTGTCTTTGATCTTTCAATCTGTTTAATGGCACTCAGCGGGTGGTGCAGTGCATCAGTCCAAAAGAAGTTAAATAAAAAGCACCCATCCTTAATAAAAAGTGTCTCACACAGCTCCAGGGGGTGAACAAAGTCCTCCTATAGCGAATCGATGCGTTTTTGTAAGAAAAATAACCATATTTCCAATAACCAATAATCAATTGAATCTAGCTTGCGCTCACTGTTGTACACGGAAGCAGTTCCGGGCGGATGACGTATGAGGTCGGCTTTGCGCTCAGAAGTGACGAACGCGGAAGTGTAATGGATATTTTTCTTACAAAAACGCATCGATTCGCTACAGGATATGGATGGGCGCTTTTTATTTCACTTCTTTTGGACTGATGCATTGCAACAACCGCTGACTGCAATGACAGAGCATGAATGCTTTTGGGAAAAGGAGATTGAACATAATTCGGGGCAAAATCCAAACTCCGTACAAGCTAAGAATAACCGCACAGACACAGAAGCCCTGTGCAGATGAAAGAGAAACAAAGATCTAGAAGAAAATAAACTCAATGCACCACAGCTGGAATAAATATACATCAAATAAGTTATTGCATCATGACCCAGATATCGATATATTGTACTGCTAGGTCCCAGTTCTCTCATGATCATTCAAGGTCTTTCTATGTTTGTTGTAGCAGTCTATGTAACACAGCACTTTCAAACTCATCTCATTTGCTTTCAAAATGCCATTTCAAAAATTTCAGGTTTCTTCCTAACATCCTGAAAACATAGAGAGTTCTCCAACTTCTCCAACTAATACTAACAGTATTAGAGAGATTGTGAATGTACTCTGTCAGACACTGAATTCCTCATTGCAGGATTCTATGAGTGACTGTTGGCAATGGCTTGATGATTCAGCCGGTTTCTTCTGAGGCCAAGTGACGTCTTTGGTCTAGCCATCTATTTAATCTGATCAGAGTTAAACTCAAAGCTCTGATTGTGTCTGTGTGTCTCATCCAGATAGGTCTAAATTGGTCTGGACCGGTCACCACAGGGCAGTACACATGCAGTCGGCTGATGAGAGGACTATTTATAACATTAGCATGACAGCACTCATGCCAGACAACATACATTCATCAGTTATTCTGTTATGTTTACTTGCTATGTAACCTGATCCAGTAATAGGTTATTTGTGTTATTTGTATACTGTAGAGTTCATAAGTTTGAGGTCAGTAAGATTTTTTTTTTATTCAGTAAGGATGCACTACATCGATCACTGTCCTATTGAACTTTCTATTCATCCAAGAATCCTGAAAAAAAAAATTCATGGTCTCCACAAAAATTTTTAAATATTAAAATGATTTCTGAAGAATTGTGTGACGCTGACTGGAGTAATGGCTGCTGAAAATTCAGCTTTGTCATCACAGGAATAAACTACATTTTAAAACTACATTTTAATTTGTAATAATATTTCACAATATTACTGTTTTTGCTGTATTTTCATCAAATAAATGCAGCCTTTGTGTGCATAATAGACTTCTTTCAAATACATAAAAAATTAAACAAAAAAACTAAAACTAAAAAACCTATCAGAAAGTGATTGTCATTGTGATATTTACATACTGAATTCAAATGGGTATTTTCCTTGCATCTGTTTGCATAGTCTTTCTTGCATCTACACTTTGCATCATTTTCGTTCTTCCTTGTGTGTGTGTGTGTGTGTGTGTGTGTGTATAGAATGTTTGCCCCAGCCACATGCTCTGAGCCAGTCAAACTACTTGTGGATCTTCAGCTCCCTTTTACTGATGTGCCTTATGTGCTGCCTGCAGGTATACACCAATCGTCTGTGCAGGGTCATCACTGCCTTCTACTCCTACAAACAGTCCCATTCTGTTTAGCAACCCTACAGTGACATCCATCTAAGGGGCCCAGCACCTTATGAATGACTGATTGTGCCAATGGATGGTTTGTTTGGATCGAGAGACAGAAGCTAGTACTCCTGGCAGTGTTTATCATTAACAATATTGGTCTGTCATAAATATCAGCAGCTCCTTATGCTTTCTTTGGCTAAGGAGCTTAAATGAGTCATTGTTCTGCATGTGCTGCTGCTTTCTAATGCTGATCACATTTTCTATTACATAACCAGACAGATATAGGAATAATAGCTGTTGCACTTGCAGTAATGTAATGTGTGTATGGCAGCTATCCGGCTAATGCTCTGTTGATGACTTCCTCATACAATCTAAAGGCTTTCAGGTTTTTCTAATATAAACATTTGTGATAAATGTTTCGTTTTTTCATAGTATTATCTATTTACTAACAAACATTTTTCATTTATTAAAGGAAATTTCATCATAATGTCCTGAATCGGGTCTGGTATGAGGTCCCTGAGCTGTGTTTTTCTCATAATGCAGTTTGGTATAAAAAAATTAACTGGCACCTTTCATAGTCAGTGCATTTTACAAAGACATTTCACAAAAATAATTCTCCCAGCAGGAGAATATTTATTATTGCTCAGGCTGTTGTTTTGCCGTTGTACTCTTGGCACAGGAAGGCTTGAACAAATGCTAAAGATCTCTCCTAGCATAACTGAAACAAACAAAAAGCACAATAACAGGCAAAATTACTTCCTCTGATGTCATTTTTTTGTTTACAGCCAGTTCTCCTATTAAAATAAATGCATTTTCATTAGTTTTTTTATGTGAGATATGATCCAGCTTGCTCACTTGTGTTTTAAAGAAGTTAGTATAAGATAATAAGGTTTCTAACAAAATAGTGGAAACTTTGACAGCTTGAACACTGTCTTTGGGTTCTAGGCTAAGTTCTGAAGAACATGCGTGACTAGTCCATGGGTAGAAGTAAATCGCTTATGCAATATAATCCGTTTGGTCACGATTTTAACTGATATTCTGATTCAGCAAGTTCAGTGTTTCTGAGCGCAACGTGCAGTGTAAAAGGAGGATACTTTCTCACACATAATGAGTGAAATATGTGTTCTCTAGTGTATGTGCAGGTAAAGTACTAATAAGATAAGAGGGTTTTAAAGTAATAGCATTAGATTTGCAGCACTCTCCATGGGCCCGTGCCGGCATGAGGAGGATTACAGGCACCCTGTAAAGCCTGATTCAACTAGTGGCACTAGTATTAGCTCATTTATGAAGAGGTGAACACCGGTAGTGTTTTTTTCCCCTATTATCCGCAATGTCTTCATCATTTTGATGGACGAAACCCATCTGATCTGTTCTGCTTTTTCAGAGAGAAAAGAGACGGATCCTCTTCCTCTACAACCTACAGATCCAGAAACGTATCTCCTTCATCAAAAGACAATGACATCGGCTGAGAAATCAAAAACAGACATTTATAAAGGTGTGTGTGATACATCTGCATAGGGCCCTACAGAGAAAACATAACTTTTTCATATATACATTTCTGCAGTTTACAACCTCTTTTGAATTTTTAATTCTTTTCATTTTGTTTTCTTTTCATTCCATTTAAGTCATACATTCAGTGAAATCTGAGAAAAAGCATGAGACCAAGGTTGCATCCAAAATCGCATACTTTCCCAGTATATAGTAGGCAAATAACAGCATGCAAACAGAGTAATGCGTCCAAATTCACAGTATTTATAAAACAGTAGGCAAAAAGTGCTGGGATGACCTACTATTTCCAACAAGATTCTGAAGTGTACATCCAATGGACACTTTACTGTCCCACAAGGCCACGGGATAGGATTTGTGAATGGCAGTGAAACTGAAGCTGGTAGGTCACACGATGACAACATGACAAATGTAGTACATCTGGATTACATTCATACTACATGGAACATACTTTTTTGAATGGTTGTGGAGTAATTATTCAAAATAAGTAGGCCTACAGTGCCTATTCAGACAGTATGAAATTTCGGATGCAGTCCAATTTGAGAACTTGGTTAGATTCATTTGGAAGTACTTCCTCTGTTTTAAAAACTACCAAATATTTTGTGGGAGATCTATCTGACAAGCAAACAAAAACAATCAGACCGTTCTTCAGTATCCGCACCTCTCCAGCTGTAGCAGTAAATACACAACAATGGCCTTTCTTAGGGTTACATGCCAAGTAAAACACTCAGCAAAATTTAAAGGGGTCATATGATGCGATTTCAATTTTTTCCTTTCTCTTTGGAGTGTTACAAGCTGTTGGTGCATAAAGAAGATCTGTAAAGTTGTAAAGACTAAAGTCTCAAATCCAAGGGAGATATTCTTTATAAAAGTTAAGAGTTAGCCACACCTACCTAAAACGCCTCGTTCTAACACCCCCCCACATGTCTACGTCACGATGTGGGAAGATTTGCATAACGCCGCCTAAATGTTCATGCAAAGAAAGAAGGCGTAACTTTTATCCTCGCTGTAGTATTGTTGTTGCCGCCGCCGCCATGTCGTGAAGGCGCTGTGTGATTTGTTGTGAAAGCGAAACTACTTAGTTTGGTCTTCCAAAAGAGGACGATATCCGCTTCATCATGCCGGGAGCTGATCCGTGCTGGTCGCTGAGGAAATACATCAACTTCGCGCTGTGGATCGCCGGATTGGCTTTCACCGTGGACAAAGCGGACGTAAAATCGACGCGTTTCAGAAAGGCGTTGCATAGAAGAGAAACAATAATGTACAGTATGTGGAAAATAATGTCTTTTTTTTTAACCTTAAACCTTGGTCTGATCTGATCTTCGAACTCTCCCTCTTCTCTCCCAGGTGCTGTCGGCTGTGAAGGGCCTATAGCCCTTCACCACTGAAGCCTGTGGGCTATAGACTGCTCTGGTGATGGGTTTGTGAGACAGAACCAGGCTGTGGAGTGCAGTTCTGTAGGCTGCACAATGATGTGTTGTCAGCAATGCTGGACAGACCTGGACAACATCTGCTATGCCTGCTTCCCTCATGACCAGTGTGGAGAGCAAGACAGCGGCTCTGAATCTGATGTGTAGCCTGGCTGCTGATGAACTTCAATTTCTGACATGCATTCATTTTACAGCCCCCAAACTGCACGAATTACTGATATTTTAATTGAAGAAATGATTTTTGATGGAAAATGCCTTGTATGGATTATTGTACGTTGTCGTTGCTGAAATGGGTAAAAATCAAGCTTTTACCCAGAAATGATTTGTCGCATGTTCGTCTCGCTTAACCTTTATTTATTTATTTATTTTTTAAAAGAAAGAAACAAGTCGTCTTCAAACCTTTTCAGCTTCTTTTATGATATACTTTTTTGATATATAAACTTGTAATTAAGTCTTAAATAATTACATTAACTTCACGATTTCTGTTTAACTTGCAATTAAACTTTCGATTAAACTTTGCAATTAAAGTTCGCAGCTAATTGTTTGAAAACGCAAAATGTATATGTTGTATACAATGAATACATATTGTTACATATTTTCAGACCTTCCCAATCCAGTTTTGACGTCCTTTAGTTAGTACATCCCCTTCCCCTGCTTTAAATGTTATAATTAATGCCTGGTAGGCTACGCCCTCTAGGATCTTTCTTTATTATTCCAGCTGTTGAAGAACCACGAGTATATTCATTCTGGCAAGGATTTGAACCCGACCGGACAGCAAAGAGTTAACTCGAAAGAGGAAATCCTGTCTGGTTGGACGCACTGAGAAATGCGATTATACTGCCTCAGTTTAACACTGGCGAGCAGACGGATTACGCACTATGCGATCCGCCTCATAGAGAAAGCTTATTCTACAAGGTTATCTTTACAGGCGATTCCTCTGTATCTCAAAACGAAACGAGCGCAATAGAGTAGCCATTATTATTGTTGGGACAGAACTGGGGTTTTCAGCAGGATGTCGGTTCGCCCTGACAGAACCTACACTGGGCCGAGAACACGCTTTCAGAACGGACTGCAGTTTGGCGTCCAGCAGCAGGTGAATGGCCAGGTGCGCGTCTGACTGCGGGCCGTGTTAACGTGACTGTTTTTAAGAAGTGTTCTGATCCGCTACTCCATTTGAATTCAAAGAATAGACCAATCGGTGCGTCACTGGACCATGAAGCACCATCATCAGTTGTTCAGGTGTTTTTGGCGAACTCTCGTCACTGTTCTTCTGTTTGAAGGCACCCCGCTCATGATGTTCAGGGGGTCCCTCACTCTGACCCTAAACAGGGATGACAGCAGCTTCACACGGATAACTCACTCCTCTCACAATGGTATGGGATACTCCGCTTTAAATATTGCATTTGAGTAATTGTTGCATCAAAGTAGTTAGGGATACTTATACATTTGCTTCTAAAGCATTCTGTGCAGCACAAATCGCTCCGTTTTGTGTGTACAACAGTCCAACAAGAAGAAAGAAACAATCTTTATTGGCTTCTATGGTTCCTTGAAGAACATTTAACATCCATGGAACCTTTTCATTGCACAAAAGGTTCATTAGATAAATACTTGTAGATGTAGATGAAATATACATTTTATGGGTATTAAACATATGGTTTTGTTGTTATTTGTTCTATTGCTTTTGTATTGGAGCTGTTTAACCTATCAAAGTCTGCTGTCGTGCTTGGAACAGCTCAGCTATTTTAGTTAGTCTCTAGATAAGTCACAGGTTCTGTTCTTTAATAGTCTGCTTAGCAGACTGTCCTTTACCCATCTAATCACAGGCTCAATGTTTGTAAACTGCTCAAAGAGTATAATGTAGGACTGCTCATTCTTGAACATAATTGCTCTTCGATCTGGGCTGCTGGAGAGGAAGCGTATTCTATAAAAGCCATTGCATTCTGAAAACGTGCTGATTCCCTTCAGGATTTTCAGTTCTGACTTGTTTCCAAGTAAATTAAACCGTTTGTTGAGAATCCTAGAGCTATAATGTCATCTCTCCAAGTTTTGTCATTTTTGGCTGGTAGTTCAAGCTATTTATTTGAGCCAAACTGACCAGATTCTTCTGATCCAATTTAGAGGCCCTTCAAACCAGTGCTGTACCTGCATGCTCCAGCTGTCAGTCACAGACAAAACAACAGCTGCCCTCACAACACAGCAAGCCTTTATAGTGGTTATTACTTACCATGTGTTCCTGTTGGGTGTATGACTGTGCATTTGAGCAAAACTGTTCTAATACTCTAAGATGAACATGCATTATTACAGAAAAACTATCAAAATATCATCAACACAACTTTAACTCTTTGTTATTGATAGGTTAATAATAAATTAAAGTAGTGGAATCTTAATAGATGGAGATGGAATTTCTGTCTGTGTTAGTTTCATCTTATTTGACATGCAGGGAGATGTTTGGTAATATTAGCCAAAGAAATAACAAGTGATTACCCAAGTATTTGGGTTGCACTTACAAAACTTTTCTCAGTTGAACAGATTAATCCTCCTTTCATTCTGACCCACATTCTGAAATAAATACCGCAAAGGTTTTGTAGGACTTTTGAAATGGTAACATAAGCTATCAATAAAATCAAAGTTTCAGGTTTTTTTGTATAAAATTATATTTATATATTTATAAATATATTTATATATATATATTTATATATATATATTTAACTATTTAAAAAATATGACCTATATTTACATGTTATGATTCATATTGACATGTTATGTATGACCTTTCACCGCTGTGTGTGTGTATATATATATATATATATATATATATATATTTTTTCTAAATCTACAGTCACACGACATAGAAGAGAACTGCCTCTGGCGAAGACAAGGCCGTTTGCTGTTGTTGATGGACTTAGGAGAAGCCTGAGTGATGTTTTACAGGTGAGTTTTTGCACCATCTAATAACAGAAATAATTAATCATTAAAACAGCATGTTAAATTGACTAACATCTCATGCCTATGAGGATAACATTCCTCGTTACTGGAACTAGGAATAAAAGTGTGTGTGTGGAATGGGGGAATTTAGCAGGACATGACTTCAGAGTTGCTCTCAGCTGCACAGGAAGTGTCCGTTCCCTTAATGTTGCCTCTAGTTCCTCTCCTCTCTGGTCATACTTTATGTCAGGAAGTTTCCAGCTGAATATGTCAACACACACCTACAGTCTCCCTCCAGGACAGGACCGATACGGACACCAAACCCACCTCCCTCACTTAAGCTTTAATTACTCATTTACTGTCTCTTAATTTTTCGTTTCTTTTCTTTATCACTTCTCTTAACAGTGTGATAAGCAAACTGCTCCTTAGGTTACACGCTGACTCATTTATTTTGTCATGCACAGTAAAGCAGCCCCTCTGTGCCTGGTTGAATCAGACAACTATGGTCTGTTTTTAGCCTGTTTTGCCATGGAGAGGAAAGGCGGGTTATGGCTAGGGTGTGTGTGTGTGTTTTTATGTGTGTATGTGTGTGTGTATCAGTGAATCTGTTGATTATAAACAGTTGTCCTCAAGCCATCCACCACCCACTAACTGGAACTCAAATTATATTAATATGGCAATTAGAGAGAGTGTTCATCTCAAATTAAAAATTGAAAATTGCTTATACAGCTTAAAGGGATAGTTCACCCAAAAATGAAAATTCTATCATCGTTTACTCAACCTCATGTCGTTCTAAAGCTTTATTTGTCTTTTTTGTCCATACAGTGGATGTCAATGGTAAACAAAAGAAGAAAGAATGTAATGCAGGTTTGAAACAACATGAGGGTTAGTTAATGATGACAGAGTTTTCATTTTTGGGTGAACTCTGTGGGCAGCCTTCAAAATGATTGACACACAGTGCCTCTCAAAGCGTTCTGATTGGCCAAACAAATTTATTTACAGAGCACAGACATGTAATGTTCTGTCATGTAATAAGGATATTTTCTGAGTGTCATTCCATAAGAAATCTCTTATGGCACCCTAATAGAGTTTAACCTGTGGAGTCTCATTATTTACTTCAACCACAATTAAATATAGTGGCTACTAGGGTTAGGTACCAGATTCACGTGGACGGGACACTCGGATGATGTTTCCATGCACTTTGTAGTGCAAAACATACATTGCTACCAGTGAAAAACATTTCTGAGCAAATAACACTTATGAGTCAGTTCTTTTTTAGCTAATCACCAACACTTATGAATCACCCATTTACTCAACCACATGTATTTAAATACTCCACATCCGACTGTATGAACCAAGAAGGTCTCATATGGGCCACGGTTAAGGCACAGGCAAACCATGCATTCTGGTGCAGTTCTCATCCTCCCCTTCTCTTACGCTCTTTTTCTTCGTCACCCTCAGCTAGCCTCAGTAAAAGTACCCCACCCAGCATTCATCAGCTGCTGAGGTCATCGCGCTGCATACAGCATGTGCTCAGGGACATTACCTCAGACTGAAAAAGAGAGGCTTATAAAGAGGGGGAGAAAAAGAGAGAGGGCAGAGCAGAAGGCAAAGGAAATAAAAAGAAAGATTGTGGAATGTTTTACAGTCAAAGAAATGAGAGCGAAAAATTAGTCGGGTATGAAGGAATGGACTCTGGGACACTGAGGATGGAATTGGCAGGCATTTTGTAAAAGTTTGGCGTTTTGGGCATTGATGCCTGAATAAAGATCTCTGCTCTGCCTCCACCTCCAAACTCCTCCTTTTACTGAGTGTCTTTGTCTCACACGCTTGAGAACAAACAAAGACCAAAAGTAAAAGAAAACCTTCCAGTTTCATTGGTGGCACGCTGTGTAGTACATATGCTTGGGATGTCTATGTGAAAAGTACACGCATACAAACCCTCTTTTTCATCTTTGCCTCAGTCACTAGTTTGACTTGGCCCTGGTTGTTCAGAGACAAGCGATCCACCCATTCCCAGTGAACTGCAGTCTGTTCCCAGGAGTTCATAGGAAAGGCGCTCACCAGAACCATCTGATAGCAATAAACGTATAGCCTACAAATAGATGCCTGTGGTTTTGTAGGAAACCTGAACAATGCTGGAGCAGTATCTGTTGGTTGAATGTGGGCTTCAGTTTTTGTGAACAACCCAGAGGTTCGATCTTGGGAGAAAGTGTTTGTGTGGGTGTGTTGTTCAGCATGGTAAATGACAGCAGATGTGGTTTAGAGAGTGATGCTCTTGGGATGTCAGTCTCGTGACCTTTTGATGAACCTTTTCAGCAGCTCCACAATATCTTTAAGAACATTTAAAGCTTTCGCAAGAAACTGGATGAGATCTGAGAGAGCAGTAAGAGGTCTGACATCCATCCAGGATTTCAGCACAACCGTCTCGTACTTGAGACATGAAATCAAAACTGACCCTATTTACTTTCCTAATTCAGATTACTGGTTATTTTGTGCATTCATGTTATGTAAGGAAAAGTTTTGCCTCTGAAACAACTGTCCTTTCCGGCTTACATCACCTTGGTAATTCAGACAGTAACCATTAACCAAACAGCTGTTTATGTATTGTTTTAAGCTGTAACATGTTGTAGGTGATGCAGCCTTTAAATACTTGCCAATAGCAATTTAATGTTAGTTAACATCAATGTAATAAGGTTACTGTAATAATAACAAATAAAGTTAGATTTGAAAAAGAAACATAATTATTGGGATTAGGACTGGCTGTCAATAAACAAGTGCTGATGTCCTGAATTTAATTCAGATTCACAACTCTCAATTCACAAATTCACGATTTAATTGGATTCTGAGTCTTTTGAGTATTTCAGTCTATAATGTGTAATATTTTGCTTACATATGAAAGAAATTCTCAGTTATTACTATAAATTAGTATAGAACCCTTTAACTTGGTACATTGCAATCTAAAATAAAAAAAATTACAAGACTAAACTGAATCTAGTTCAATTGCTTTTTAATAAATAGATGAGTTTGTGAGCGATTTTAATTGATTCATTAAAAAGGCCAACTCAAACAAGTCATTTGTTCATGAATTGGGCTACGTGGTTGCTCTGTATGTTTTTGATTCAATAAAATGAACCTGCTTATAAAAGTCATTTGTTTTTGATTTGGATTGTGGGTCAACACTCTACGTTGCACACAGCCACGTGGACAATATGGAAGTTTCCTACCTTTATTTTAGGTGAAACTTGGGTTAAAATGTGACTCTTTTGCCGGGGCTGTAGATTTAGTAGGGTGCATTGCCGCTGAAAAGCAGTGCAGGAATACTACCATAGAATAAAAAATCTATATGAATCTATTCATGAATATTCACAAAATCAATATTTTTACTCAGCCTATTTGGGCTACATCCAGTTCTTTCTCAAGAGTGAACTTGACCTTCACCTACTACATGCTTGGAAGTCTCCTAAAAATGCGGTTTCAGCAAAGTTTCCAAACTGGCTCCAATTTTACTATCACTTCTCATGATTTATTAATTTTTTATTGTTTATTCTTCTCTGCTCAGTAATGTTTCATCACTTTAATGTGGCATTAGCATTTCATCAGATTAAGTGTGTGCTTTGTTACTGTGTGATCACGTTTTGTTCTTCACATCTACAAATTCAGGATTGCCTGTAATGAAAGAGAGCGTTTCGACTAGCTCGCTTGGACTTTCAGAAAAATAGAGAGAATAAATGTAACCTTTCCATTTAAAGTCAGTTTGCTGTGAGAGATGTCCAACTTGCTTTGACTAGCAGGGAAAGAGAATAGCTGGTACAGGGAGAGGTCAGATAGACCTCCTTTTATTGGCTGAGAGAAGGAAGTAAGCTGTTCCCATTAGCACATTGGAGAAAAGCAGGAAACAGCAGCAGCGGTATAACAGGAAGCTGAATGGGGTTTCACTTTTTCATCAGGCTGCTGAATGTGTGTGCGTGCCAAAGGGATGTGATAGAATGGCAGGAAAAGGTGCTTAGAATAGGAAGTGAGATAAGAGAAAGGCTCAGAAAGAGTCTGGAGGAGGGGAAGTCTGTTTATAGCCCAGTTCACCCTCTAAAATGAAACAATTTTATCCTCTCAGAGAACCCATCTTTTCCTCTGGCCATGCGCTGATGCAGTGATTACAAATTAGAGGTGTCTGTACAAGTTCAGGGTACTTGGACAGATTTTCTTTCTGCTTTGTTAAACCTATACAACATGTTAAATTATACTGTAGATTAACTCATAAATAATATGTAGAATCTTTCTGTTGACTTTAATGGAAGAATATATGTGCTGAGATTTATACATCATCTGAAAGCTGAATAAATAAGTTTCCCATTGATGTATGGTTTGTTAGGATAGGACAATATTTGGCCGAGATACAACTATTTGAAAATCTGGAATCTGAGGGTGCAAAAAAAATCAAAATATTGAGAAAATAGCCTTTAAAGTTGTCCAAATGAAGTCCTTAGCAATGCATATTACTAATGATAATACATTTTTGATATATTTATGGTAGGAAATTTACAAAATATCTTCATGGAACATGATTTTTGGCATAAAAGAAAAATCTATAAATTTGACCCATACAATGTATTTTTGGCTATTGCTACAAATATGCCTGTGCTACTTATGACTGGTTTTGTGGTCCAGGGTCACATTTGTAACATTTGCTGAGATGGAGCAGGAGGACTCATAAATAGGCCTTGTTATATCTCCGTATATAACAAATTCACTATTCAAATAATCTCTTTATAACATGAAATCTGTCTCTCTCATTCTCTCCAGAATGGTCACCCTGACAGATTGCAGTGTGGTTTACAAGTGGGAAGCAGCTTGTATATCTTGGACCTAGAGAAAAACCAGTAAGTCATTTCCTGTGTGTATAATCAGCATCTAATGAAGTTACGTAGATCATCATATTTGAACATTGGTCTGCTTGCAGAGATCTTTTGCCAAAGCCGCCTAACGTGTTCTACTACCTGCCAAACGGAACCGGGGTGTCCATGAAGGAGAGCCCAGTGGTGAGTTGAGTTTTTTGTACGTACACTAGGGCACATTTATTTCACAGCGCTTTTTGGAATGTTGCAGTTATTTAAGCAACTTAACATAAATTTGTTTCTGTGTCAGATGCATTGTTACTATCATGGTTCAGTGCAAGGTTTCCCTCAGTCCCGTGTGGCACTCAGCTCCTGCTCTGGGTTACGGTAATATTTGCTTTACATTTTTCAAATCTTACCACTTCCTGTGAGAGATTTAACTAAATTATGGTCATTGCTAAACTTTAAAAAAATATTGTGACTCAGTTTATTAGCAACCAACAAGACCAGCTTAGATTTCAGAAGTCATGTAGTTGTTACTTAAGGCTGGAATACACTACACGACTTTTAAAATCTGAACAGATTTTTAAAACACTAGGCAACAAACACTTACCGACTTTGAAAATAGTGACAAAGGAAAACTGGCCATCATACACTGAATGACTGAGGATCATACACTACCAACAAAGTTATGCAGAAACGCGCGCCTTGTTGCTAGGAGAAGCGTGACAAATGAAAACAACACACGTTCTAAAATCGGCTGAAAGTATCAAACATGTTTGATATCCTCCAGCTAGATGGAATCAAATCTGAAGCTACAAAATCAGAGCCTGTGACCATCATACACTATATGTGATTTTCTATGGAATCTGTCAACTCAAATCTGCAGACTGGTTCTGCCAACTAGCATCAACTTCTCCAGACTGTAAAATGGTGGAAAATCGGGGCAATAATCGTGTAGTGCAGGCATATTCGGTCTGGGTCCAGACCTTGGCTTGGTTCCAATCGGACCGCGAGACAAAATGGCAACGGCAGCACTTCAGTCACAGGGACTTCACTTAAAGGGGTCATATGATGTGATTTAAATTTTTACTGCCCCCACATATCTACGTCACGATGTGGGAAGATTTGCATAACACCGCCCAAATGTTCACGCAAAGAAAGAAGGCTGCAGTATTGTTGCCGCCGCCGCCATGTTGTGGAGACGCTGTGTGTTTCATTATGAAAGCGAAACTACTTTGTTTGGTCTTCCAAAAGAGGACACAACTAGAAATCAGTGGTTAAAGGTCCCTTGAAATGCTTAGAAACACGCAGTGTTACTCTGTGTTGACGTAATTTGAACTGAAACAGGAATACAGGGCGGGACATATCAAGCAGCCCCGCCCCTTTTTAAAATAGCCTATAGCATTCGTTTATATCACAACTTGGGCTAGAGCCGTTCAGAGCCGTTGAGCTCCGCAAAGCCGCATTTGACAGGGTATGCCAGCCACAATCTCATCCATATTGCTATAAAATATAGCATTCTGTGTAGAATATAGCTCCGATACATTTTGTGGTCTGCGCCGACTCGCGCATGTGATCCGCTCCGTGCTATCGTGTCTCTGGACCGGAGCAGAGTGTGTGTGCGGTGCGATGGTTAGCGTGACACAGCGCGAAACCAGACTTCTTTTTTTCCTCAATGGAAAGCATATTTACACTGTTTGAATCGTTCCCTGTCCCCTATATAGTGCACTACGTGCCATTCACTGTACAGAAAATACTAATTCTGTGGACAAGTGAACGATTTCAGCCGCGGCTTCAGCGTCTATTTTATAGTGTAGGGGCGGCCGCTTCGGATTCTAGAGAGCATTTGATTGGACAGAAAGTTTGATGAGAAGCTGAAGTACGATGTGACGTCAAAAAAATCGTAGAGCCGCTTTGGCGGAAGTGACGAACTGAAAGCTTTGAATGCTTATATCTTCTAAATGCGAATTTTGTCACTATTTTTGGAGCACACTGCCTTATAGATAACCTTAAGACTAACATATTGATACTAACACCCAAAAAAACTTT
>NW_015654935.1:448699-467541 GCF_001515625.1 Sinocyclocheilus rhinocerous
AATCACAACGCACTGGATAGCTGGCCAATCACAGCACACCTCGCTTTTCAGACCAATGAACTTTGTAAAAATCGACGCGTTTCAGAAAGGCAGGGCATAGAGGAGAAACAATAATATACATTATGTGGAAAAGAATGTGTTTTTTGAACCTTAAACCGCATAAACACATTTCAATACACCAAATACGCAACATAATGTTATTTTTAGCAACATCATATGACCCCTTTAAGTGAGCAGCACTTTAAAACAACGGAGCGGTTCACACCACAAGCGCTCAGGGTCGTTTATTGTAATGATCTTTCAGCGTTATATCCTCTAATATTTTTCTTTATCTAGAGCCAAACGGGCTTCATTCAAGCCCTTCCTGTGTGCGTTGCTTCTCTATAAAGACGCTAAAGCACCATTAAGAGCTACAGATGACGTGGTTATTTTAAAAACAGAAGCAGAAACACAGTGAGCAGCAGAATAGATTGATACTTTTGCTAAAACACTGCAGAAAACAATGCTGCAACAATGCTTAATATATTTTTACCTATCAAATGATTCTGACTGTTCAAACCAGGTTTGTGACAAGACTTTTTTCATCTGCATTTAGCATTATTAATCAGTATGTTAAATGCATTTTAAAATAAACATATGATAGTTAAAATTGGGAAAATTATTTGTAGATGGCAAGGAAAAACAAAATAAACTTTGAAATGACTAGTTAGCTTTGTTTTCTGCGCATGATGAGTGTTTGGATTGTTTGTTTTAAGCAAAATGTAAAAATGGTCCAGACTTCAAGAGGAAAACTCTGAACCCCATACAGTATCTTTTCTGTCACATGGCCTTCTGCCTTACATATTTATCTAAATGTAAAAAATAATAATACCTTGATAAATCATCTGATCTTATCTTTTAATATTCATATCTAATTGGGCTCAACCGATTTTTTTTAATAGAAAAATTCTCAGAAGCCACTGGCCTTTGGTTCTGAGGACCCAATATCCTGTCTATTTTTGACTGTTTAGATTTATGTGTGTGTTATTAGTGTGTGTGTGTGTGTGCGCGCGTTTTATTTTATTTACATAATGTAGAAAGAGAGAGTGCATAAGTCTTTGATATTAATTTATATAATAAATATCCTATAATAAATCAATACAATAGGTGAGGTAAAATAAACCATGTGTATGTGTAGACATTCTATTAATTGTGCTTATTGGTGAAAGTGCAATTCCTGAAATGCAAAAATAAATTTCAAACAATCATTACGATTATAATTGAGGAAAATTTATTTTTATCAGTTTAACCATTATACAGCATGACAAAAAATGTGACTAAGATTTCATTGACTAAAACTAGACTAAAATGGGCAGACATTTAGTCGACTAAAACTTGACCAAACAAAAACAGGACAAGGTTGAATAAATATGATAAAAACTAAAAAGTAGGACTAAGTAGGACATAGGACTAAGACTAATTTAAAAGACTAAGACTAAATTAAAATGGCTGACAAAATTAACACTAGTGAAATATGAGAAAGGAGTCTGTATTTCTTAACAGATTATCAATGAGTGCTATGTGTTAACATGATGTTCAGTCTGTGTTAGTTAAGGTGTCAGTAATGACACTTCTTTTTCTCTCTGCAGGGGTGTGATAGTCATTAACGTCACACTGAGCTTTGAGCTGCATCCTGAGGAAGAAAAGCATGACAAAGAAGAGGAAGGGAGCGGAGAAATGGAAGAAGGATGGATGCACGTGATCTACCCTACAGATTCACAAACATCGGAGTCTAGAGACTGTGGAGTGTCACATACCTCTATTTCTCCCATTCAGATCATCCCACACACACACAGGGTGAGCATGCTGTGTGTGCGTAGTGTATTTATAGGCATGTGTATTTGTTTGTTTTTTCTCATGATCTTTTTCTGCTGTTATGTGACAGAGTAAGAGAGACATTCTCTCAGAGACCAAATATATTGAGCTGGTGCTGGTGGCGGATCATAAAGAGGTAAGAGAGTAGAGGTATTTCCATCTCTGACACTCACACCTACAGTGCACGCACACAAACAGAGCTGTGAGACACTTCCGCCCTCTACTGGTACATGTACTGCATCACATCTACTCTTAATTGCTTTACAGTCTAAATATCTGAATATTTAAGGTTTCAGTTTTGAATCCGTTCTTTTTCTGTTTCTTCCTCACAGTATCTGAATTATCAGAAGAATAATAAAACCATAATTTACCGCATGTTGGATGTGGCAAACCAAGTAGACTGGGTAAGTTTTATTTCTAAATGTGCAAGTACACTACTGATCAAAATTTTGTGGTCGGTAAGACTGTGAGTCTAGGCTTCTGTCTAAATCTCTGTCTGGTCCTCTGTCCCAGTTCTACCGGCCACTGAATGTACGTGTAGCTCTGGTGGGTTTGGAGATCTGGAGTGACCAGGACAAAATTAAAGTGGATAAAAATCCCACTGAAACTCTAAACCGCTTCCTGGATTGGAGGACCAGGGAGCTTCTAGCACGACTACGGCATGACAACGCACAGCTCATCATGTAGGACCAGATGCATTGTGGAAAATATAGGCACCAGGTTATCAGATTTGAACAGTTATGGTAAATCATTATTTGCTTTTATGTGTTAGGGGTGAATCATTTGATGGGACAACAGTTGGCATGGCATCTCAGTCCTCCATGTGCTCAAAGGATCGGTCAGGAGGAGTGAATGTGGTAAGAGAAATCTTTCATTTTATCTTGGTCTTTATGCACTAAAAAGTCTTGTTTTAGTATTAACCTGTTTCCTGTACCGTAGGATCACCTGGTGAGTGTGTTAGGTATAGCATCAACGGTGGCACACGAGTTGGGTCACAACCTGGGAATGAGTCACGATACAGTCGACAGGAGCTGCCAGTGCCAGAACGAGCCTCGGCTTGGGGGCTGCATCATGGAGCCCTCCACTGGGTGAGTGTTTGTTACTATCTGATAATATAGTGCTGGTGACAAATCGTGCGGTATGCAGTAAATGCTCCCTTGTGCAGGTTTATGCCCGGTCAGCTCTTCAGCAGCTGCAGCGAACGGGATCTCTCTCTCAGTCTACTGCACGGTGGTGGAATGTGTCTGTTTAACGTGCCTCAGCCAGAGAGTCTTCTGGGAGGTCCGCGCTGCGGAAACCTGTATGTAGAGAAAGGAGAGGAGTGTGACTGCGGCCTGCTGGATGTAAGAAAATGCCTTCTGCCTATTGGTTCCTGACAAAAATTACATTTCAAGTGAATGTGACAACTGCTTAATTGGATAATTCATTTGTCATCATTTGCTCACCTGTTTTTCCAAACCTGTGTGACTTGCTTTCTTATGTGAAACAAAATATAATGTGACCCGTGCTGGCAAAGTTAGTGGAAATGTGCATAGGTTAATTTTGTGCTACAGGCAAAAAAAGTGAAAAATTATCAATGATGGCCGAATTTGAGGTTTTCACAAAAATGAGTTCATTAAGCCCTCGTCTAGCGATCCCAATGCTCCAAATAGTAATTAAACATCTAAAATTATCTTTATGTGTAAGTATGTTTTCTGAGAGGTCTACCTTTTTCTCTGATCGCTTCTTGACAACTGGTGCTTCCCCTCAGCACAAGTTTGGTATTTGTGAATATTCAGAGCGAATTGTCGATGGCATGAGTCTGAACCAGTGAAATGTTATGTTCAAACCCATGCTGATGTAAACAAAATGATCATGCTGACTGCCACATCTTGAAGTGTGCACATAAAATTGCATCTCTCAGACAGTGTGCGATCCCGATACACAGAATTACAGTATTTCAAAATATGGGTCTTAGGGAGTATTCACATAAACATAATCTGTTATGTCTTACGTGAACGTTTGGTTAACTGTGGGGGAAAAACATCTGATATGTAACATGATATTAGATCTGTGCATTACAGTAGGTCTTAATATAGTATAGGCCGTCTGCCTCATTAATGTTATCTAACAATAAAAGAAAAGAGGGAATCACTCGCTGCTCTCTTGATTGAACTGCTTTTGTAGTTTTAACAATCAGTTTATTTGTAATGAACACACTAAAGTGATTTTTACATTTGATTAGCCTATTTGGTAAAGATAAAACAAAAAATTGTTATATTGTGATTATTAATATAGTTATTATTAAGAAAAGAAGTGGAAGAAAAGATGCAATGTTGCTAGGTGATTTTGCTTTGGAACTTTCAGAAAACTTTAACTAGATTTTTCTCAAAATTGACTTTGCTGACTCTATCAGCTTCAAACGGGTGTAGCTCAGTCATTTTTTTTTGGTCAATTCCAACAAATCATACATCATTTTGAAGGTTTTTGTTTAATGGAGATTGTAAACATAAAAAATTTGCTCATTGCGACTCATTTTGCCAGCACAGGTCACATATTGAAATTTGTATAGTTTTACAGAGGAAAGAAAGAAATACAGGTTTGCAATAACATGAAGATGTGTAAAAAATGACAGAATCTTCTCTTTTTGGGGGGGTTGAACTATTCCTGACAGCAAACATTACAGGCACAAATGAAAAATCATCAGTAGAGGTGGGGTAAACATTTATTAACGTATGAATCGTGATTCTATCTTCTGACAATTTGAAACGATGTACAAGTTTCAAAAATTGATTTCCTAAATATTAGTTAATAATGTAATGTTGTCGGAACAAAAAAGGCGGAAGTCAACTGCGAGAGCTGCGCAGAATTTATTATGCAGTGAGTTTACTGACAAAACTGCCGCGCACATTTAAAAAAAAAAAACTGAGACTCACATTGAACACCGCCATCCAGAAATGAAAAAAAAGACAGAACAAACAAAGTACTGTATTCTCCGAGAATATGTGACATTTTTCTTTATCATCATTCACTTTAAATAAATTTGTTTAAGATTTGTGGTTGTAATAAATGTTGTTTATAATGGTACTATAATTTAAGTTTGTTTTAAATGTTTAATTCCTGTTCTGTTCTAAATACTGTTGACTTTAAAGGATTGTTATGGAGCGAGGGAAACAAACTAAGATGTAATTATATAGTTTTATAGTTGAAAATATAGTTTTTATAATGTTTGTAAACATTTTATTTTATGTAGCAGTATTTTACATTTATTTCTGAATGTAATAAAATGTACACAGATGTGACTTATCTATTTTTTTTCCTCTCAACAATGCAGTTTTGATCTGCTATGAGAAAATGTAGTAGTTTTAATAAATCAAAACGAAATTCGATTAAAATCCGAGAATCGCAAGATTACAAACAATTCTCACCCCCAATCATCAGGGCTATTAAGAATTTGATGGCAAACTCTCTGTCTGAACATATCAGACTACAGGATTGTAAAACAAATAAAAGTAGTAATACGCTCTTCACCTCTGTAATCTGCTTCCTGTCTGCGTGTGTGTTCAGGAATGTAATGATCCTTGCTGCAATGCCAGCACGTGTAAACTGGTTCCTGGGGCCCAGTGCTCTTCTGATGGCATCTGCTGTGAGAACTGCAAGGTTTGTAAAGGTGCATATGATTACACACTTAGACATGCACTGCTAATGCCGCTCTGTCTCACCGCATCTCCTCCATCTCTTTCCCTGCAGCTGCGTGTGGCCGGGTCGGTGTGTCGGGAGCCGTTGGGAGAGTGCGATTTGCCGGAGTACTGCACTGGCACTTCGCCTTACTGTCCTCCTAATGTGTTTCTGCAGAATGGAGAGTCATGCAAGGACGGGTCCTCCTGCTACAGCGGCGTGTGTGCCAGTCTGGACGAGCAGTGCCAAATGCTCTGGGGACAGAGTGAGTGTCACATGCTCCACAATGATGAATCTAAGGATTCTCACCTAGAGTCTAGATTTATCATGGTTGATTCTCTGTTCTCTCCACCCCTCTAAGACTCCACCCATGCTCCACCTATCTGCTTTTCCTCTGTGAATAAGCAGGGCAATAAGTACGGAAACTGTGGCCAGATGCCCAACGGTTCCTACATCCCGTGTTTGAAAGGGTGAGGACATGTAGCCTGGAATCTGATGATTTTCAAGCACTCACATAATCATGATCGTTTCCTAAAATGTTTATTATCCAACTGTCTGTTTTGTGATTTATTTGCATATACTGTGGAAGCATAATTACGACAAAATGTGCTAAAACTGTGCTGTAATGTTGTTTACATCCAGTTACATTTGATCTTATGGAAATATGATTGTAATCTTTGTTTTAAATGTGCTCTGTTTTGCTTAGGGATGTGCACTGTGGTAGGATCCAATGTCAGGGTGGAAATGAACGTCCTCTGCTGGGCTCCAACTCTGAGATTCAGACCACAACAGTCAAACTGAACCAGAGTGACTTTACCTGCCGGGGCGCCTATTTTAATCTGGGTGATGATGTTTCTGACCCAGCCATGGTGTCACAGGGGACAGCCTGTGGGCCCAACAAGGTGAGTGTCCATAAAATGTATACTTTTTCGGATTGTTAATTATTTAATACATGAATTTTACGTACATTTAGTATAATTAATCATGCAGAGTCATTAGTAAATTCTATTAGAGATTTTCTTACCATCTAGCCATTGTAGCTATTAATTTTTACTGTATATATGAATTAGATTTTTTATTATTATTTAAATGTAGGTGTATTTTATATGATTATCCACCTTTTTCCTGAATGTGGAAGTCTCGCCCGACTCATACTGGAACAATGCTTTACATTTCCGGTCTCTGCTGTTTCTAGTCAAATTAACGTATTTTCTGAGCTAATAATATAACATTAAACCTATGAAAATGGTTTTAAAAGCACATGGCGCCATAGATTCATCACCTTACAGTGTCGCAATGACCCTTTTTTTGCAGTAACTCACCTGTCATCTTTTAATGCAGGGGTCACCAAACTCAGTCCTGGAGGGCCGGTGTCCTGCAGAGTTTAGCTCCAACTTGCCTCAACACACCTGCCTGGAAGGTTCTAGTATTCCTAGTAAGACCTTGATTAGCTGATTCAGGTGTGTTTGATTAGGGTTACACCTGGACTCTGCAGGACACTGGCCCTCGAGGACCGAGTTTGGTGACCCCTGTTTTAATGAATGGGTAGATGACATGAAGCGGCTGGAGGTTAGCTGCACTGAAAACACATGAGCGCACATATCCTACATACAGCTCCCGGATTTTGTCCACAAAATGATAAGAGGACACATTATTTTAACACATTATTTATTATTTCACACAGTATTTGAACTTAAGTACTGCATTCCATGCTCATTTTCTCTTGTCATCGTTTATGCAAGGCATACAGCGCGGACACAGACAGATTTCCTGGTGCGCAAAACAAGTACTGTACAGGAATTCCTTGCTGTTACTGTGGCAGCCAACAACAGAACAGCTTAAACCTGTGCACATTTTTATATTTAGTCATATTGAAAAAGTTTAATTAATTCAGTCAATCTTTTTAACCTGTTTTAACATGGATTTTTATGGAGACCGGAACACGAGAGCATCCAAAAGGAAGTTAGAATGCATCATGGCGGCAGGAAAAAGGTGGATACACACTACCGTTAGGGTTAGGAATTTTTTTTTATCCATCAAAGAATCCACAAAGTTTCCACAAAAATATTAAGCAGCAACTGTTTTCAACATTGATAATAATAAGAAATGTTTCTTGAGCACCAAATCAGCATATTAGAATACATTTTAAAGGATCATGTGACATTGAACAATGAATGTAATACACGATGGCGCCGCAAATGGCAGCCAGGATGCTGAGCTCCGCGATTCTTTTATTGTTTTTGTTTGTTCTGTGTTTTGTCATTCTTCTTCTATAAGTTTTACCAGAGACAGACAAATTCCTTTTAAGCAGCACATCCCAGACAATATTTTTCCGGTTTTTGATTATTCGGACGTTTTGTTGGACATTCTAGTCGGAGGTACAGCTGTGTTGTTCAAACGCGCGTGCAGACGCAGAAGAGGGAAACGCGCCGGCGCCCTGGTGAAGCTCCGCGCTCGCGGCTTTCGGACTGCGCTCCCAAGCATTCATCTTGCGAATGTCCGTTCCCTTCCTAACAAAACGGATGAACTTCTCTACAGAGCACTGACCACCAGAACAGTCAGGCACAAGAACAGTTTTTTCCCACAAGCTATATTCAGTCTGAACAATTAATCTTTCATAATTATACATCGTCCATCACAACTAACATAGTTATATTTATATTAAATAAACTAATAAACATATCTGCACATTTATCTAAACAATTACTTTTGTTCCTATACTTCTATTTCTGTATATAGTACATTATTCAATTTTTCTTTTTTTTTTATTATATTAGTGTTATATTACATCCCTACTGTGTTATTCCTATGTATGTCTGCACTATCATGTATGTCTGCACTATGTTTGTACTTTCTTCTACACTGGAAGCTCCTGTCGTCAAGTCAAATTCCTTGTGTGTGTAAACATACTTGGTAATAAAGCTCTTCTGATTCTGATTCTGATTCTGAAGTAACGGTTGCTGAAAATTCAGATTTGCCATCACAGGAGGAAATTATATTTGAACATATATTAAAATAGTTATTTTAAAGAGTAATATTTTACAATATGAAATATTATATATACATTTATTTATAGTCCTGGAGAAAAAAGTACTTTTTAAAAACGTACTTGAAATTTATTACATTTATTGCATGTTTGATTTATTGTAACATTATATTCTCAGGCATGTGTAGACCAACAGTGCCGGGACGTGTCCATGTTTGGTGTTGAGGAATGCCGCAGGAAGTGCAATGGCCATGGGGTGAGGAGGGGGGAGGGAAGGAGTGGACACTGTAACTTCAGAGAATTATAAACATTATTATTATGAACATTATTAAGATTTGCAAATCAAGTATTTTTCTCTGTTTTCTTTGTTTGTGTAGGTGTGTAACAGTAATAAGAACTGTCACTGTGATGAAGGCTGGGCTCCTCCTGACTGCAGATACACTGGAACCGGTGGCAGTGTGGACAGCGGCCCTGCACGAGAGCCCAAAGGTACCACACACAAACCGATTCACATGTAACTTTAGAAATTTGGGCTCAGTAATGCATCACATTGATTACATTGGCGTGGTAGTGTTTAGCCTGGTTTTGTCTGTATACAGATTCAGATCCTGCGCAGGTGGCTCTGCTGGTCATTTTCCTGTTTGTGTTACCGGTCTCACTGCTGTTTGTCGCACTCCGTTTCCCCCGCTGTCGACGAGGCCTTGTGTACCTCGGCCACACCCCCTTCAACAAGAGCCGACAGAGCCGGTAAGACTGAGAAAAAGACAGAATGACACAGGGGTTAAGAGATGACGTACTTTATTAAAGCAATTTATCTCACTTTACTTAAAGCGGCAATGACTCATCGAGGGACAAATAACATGAGATTTAATAAATAATTTATTTAAAAATACATTTAAAAACGCAATTTAAGCTTGCAATGACTTAAAATGCGATGAGCATGTTTTTAATTTCTGAATTAAAATTAATTTGGGGAAAGATAAATCATAAAATTCCTGGTGAGACAACAGGTATGACAACATAATAAAGGGAAAAAAGCCTTAAAAAGAATTAAAAAGAAAAACCTTATTTAGTAGTTTGGCATAATCTTTTATTATGTAGAAATAATTAATAAATTATTTTAATAAATAAACTGCTTATTAATATTCGAAATTGTATTCAAGGTGTAAAGACAATTTAACTTTTTACTTGATGGTTACACCACATTCAATTTAAACGTTTCTTGAAAATGGTATAAAAGTTTTTAAAAAACAAATTAAACAGACATGAATAAAAAGAGTACATTTCTAAGAGTTTGGCACATGTGTTTTAAACTAGATGATCAGGCCACCATTGCAATTAGATAATCTCACTTAAGTCAGCATAGTAGAGAACAAACATACTGTAAAAAAAACACTGGTATGAAAATACAACAGCCAGAGAGAAATTACAACCTTAGGTGTTAATGTTAGATAAAAGATGAGATCCTTCATCACAGACATAGATCATATTATAAATCATTAATGATATTCTTTTACTGTGTTTTACCCATGGTGCAGTGGGGTCTCGGTGGCCTATATTGAATACTGTGTGAAAGAGGAAAACCGGAGGTATCTGTGAATGTGGAGCTTCAGTTTGTGGTGCAAAACAAGCCATAGTGGTAGCAGTCACTATACTTCTGTAGCTGAACATTTGTCTCTTACCAGCAGGGGCTTTGAATGACAATGAAATAAAAATTTGAATCATAGAAATTGGCTGTCATTGACAAGCTCCTCTCTGGTTATGTGCGTTGTAGAACTTCCAGCTTACGTCAGAGTTTCTTAAATTACTTTTAAGACACCAGAGGTCTGGTTGGATAAGAATTTTTTTTATTTGGTCTTAAATATTAAGTGTCTCCCTGCTAGATGTCTTTTTCACACAGTTTTCCAGTTCCCTATTACACTTGTGTATGTGAAGTAGATTTAGATAATGAGATGCTTGTTGTTCTGAAACATTGAATTCCCTGTGATATTATTGGTATAAATGTACATAACATTGACCAGCAACAAATAATTCTCATCAACATGTAACATTAGTTTGAGTGCAATATTGTGAAGAAATTGTCATTTCCCCGCAGGACTCCTGCTGTGGAGCTTGCAAATGCTCGAAATGGAGATCAGGTGCAACCGCTCAGGTACCAGTGGGCCCACCAGAGCGACATCCCTCTCACCCAGGCTGTCAGCAAGGTACAGTAAATCTGCTCTACAGAAATACGCTGCTGCTCCTGAGCATCTGGCCCATTCAGTGATACTATTACTGGAGCATGATCTTCTAGAACGCAGTGTAGGGTTACTAAGAGTCTGCACAGAAATACAGAAATGAGCTCACAGGGAGGTCACCATGTCCAATTTCTTTCTTGTTTTTGAAAGAAGTGTCTTAGGCTCACAAAGTTTGCTTTTATTTGATCTAAAATAGAGTAAAAATGATACTATAGTGAAATTTTATTTATAGTTTTGTTACAATAATCAGGTCTTATTATTATCAGTGTTGAAAACAGCTGCATAAAACTTGACTTAAAAGTTGAAAATAACAGCACTGATTTAAAAAAGAAATCTTTTGTAACATTTTAAAAGTCTTTACTGTCACTTTTGATCAATTTTGATAATCACTGAATAAATGTAATCATTTATTTGAAAAAAAAATCTTACTGACCCCAAACTTTTGAACAGTAGTTTGAATTCTGTAATTTATCTATATATAAAAAAAGGAAATAATAGCAAATAAATGAATGAACCCAACACTCTTTGAGGGTTTTTTTTCTTAACAAAAGGAACTAAACTACAAAATATTTGACCAATAAACTAGTAAAATAAGTAACATTTTTAAATAATATAAGTTAAATAATATTTTATATATGAATCTATTGACAGCCCTAGTCTCATTTCATCAGTTTCCCTAGGCTGTTTAATTGTTGCCAAAGGTACAGATATAATATCAATACTGAGATAACAGAATCTGGTATCGTATCAAAGCAAACATTCTGGTAACAATCCAACCCTAGAATGTATCGTGTGGTTCTTTGTGGTAGATTATTTATTTTCTTTATCAGTAACTAGGACTGAGGCAAAATCCTGGTGATAGATGTCTGTTGAAAGGTCAATTAAAGCTACTGAGGCTGATACACATTGTTTGGGTTATAGTCATAGTCCTGCCCTTTCACCTGGATAACAAAATTGGTCTGGTTGACTCTATCATCGATCCACAGGAAAATGACTAAAAATGTGCTAGATGCAGTAAAACTAGAGGCCAAATGCTTTGTTCTCTGTATGTAACAAGTACATTGCTCCTCTGTCGAATCTTTCCTGCATGAATTATTGTTTCAACACATACTTCAAAAATGTCTGACAGAGTCTCCTTCTGCTGCTGTCATAACAATGTCAGCCAATTATTCTTGGCTTACTGCCTTGCCTAAAACGGATAACTTTCCTTATTGTAACATGCATGCACTGCTTCTCTACTACCCCCTCCGCAACACTTTTGTCTTATTGTTAGGTTCAAAACAGGCCTGCTGCTCCAACTAAACCTCTTCCACCTGATCCTGTCATTAAACCCGCTCAGGTAAATGTCATTGCTGCTCACAAAGCTTGTGAGGAACAAAGATGTATTTAGAGGTGTTCTGGTAGATGTAGCGGTGTGTGTTAACCACAAACAATATCATTTTTATTGCTCTTTTTGGTTCTTCAGTTGGCGGGGCATTGGCCCGCCCCTCCCACCAAACCCCTCCCTCCTGACCCCATCCCCTCAGAGAGCAAGATGCAGTGCAAGGTAGAGGGAGCATTTGCTGCTAGCTGCCATGTTTGACTGTGTCTGTTATTTATTTTGTCTTGGCCCAAAGTGTCTACCTTTTGAAACTCCCTCTGTGTTCCTAGTTGTGGTCCGTGTTTCTGTGTGGTTTTGCATGTGGAGGTGTGCTTGTGTCCCCGTCATTTGGGTTTAACAGTAAGATGATGATGATGGTGGTTTGGTGCATGTGGATGGACTGATGGTTCTCTGGAGTGAATGGAGTGTGTTGAGATCCCAGTGCCCTGTGAGATCAGACTGGGGGAGAGCAAGAGGTCATATGTAAACTGGAATATTTTCGATAATATCGTCATATATAAAAAGCTTTATCGACATCTAATTCATCATAATGTGCACTTCCAGTTGTAAGTTAAGTTCAGTTTCCTTGAATGCTTATGCTTAATTAGATTAGTAAACCAATATTCATTAACAGACAACATATGCAATCACATATAGTGATTTTTATTAATTAATGTATGAAAGAGCAAAAATTTAATTAACTCACAACCCTGGTTTGGGAAAAGGATGGATGGAAATTAAATTAAATTATTGAATAAATTTAAATAAAATATTAGTAAAAAAAAGCATTTAATTCAGTACAAAATTTAATTAATAAAATAAAACAAATGTACAATACATTTTAAAATTACATTTAAATTTAATTAAAATAATTATTTAATACGTTTAAAAGATATAAACAAAGATTTAAAAATGTAAACACATAAAAAATGTTTAAAATGTTGTATATAACCTTAGTGCCCTTGTATGAAAAAGTGATTGTTCATGTGTACGTCAACACTAGAAGCAGTGACTTCATGACTTCAGTTATTTATGTGTATTTTAAACACTTTGTCACACCTGAAGGCAGCTTAATTGAAATGTTGAACATCAAAGAAATAAAAAAAGACACAACATTTGTGCTCATTTAACCACTAGACATATCACCTTCCACAATAAAATTTGACCTGTTAAAGGGGTGGAGAACATCACTATTAATAATAACTGATTTGTAAAAACTATTCTGTGATACATTATGCAGAAATACTTTGTGTACTAATCATTATGTGAGAGTAGCTGATATCAAAGCAACAGTGTTAACCTTTACTTCAAGCTTAGTACAGTGCTGTGAAAAAGTCTTTGCCCCCCCCCCCCAATATTTTGCATGTGTTTTATCTCTCCCAGTCTCTCTGCAAGGTAAAACAGTTATTTGACCAGCCTCTTGCATGGATGAATAAGAGGAATCAATTGTGCAGTGCATGGCCTATGATTCAGTCTGGTCTCAGAAAAATAAATTTTAAGATCAAGCGAAAATCATGGTGGAATAGAGTGATTCCCAGGGGTTTGGAGTAAAATGGCACAGTAAGCGTCTCACCCAGCGCTTGCTTTTCTCTGTCACATGGCTGCATCTGCAACTGTACGTCCAGCCCACAGGAGCACGACCGGCTGCACCAAGCAAGCCTCTCCCTCCTGACCCTGTCCTCTCTACACGACAGGTATTGCCACAGGCGTGAAAAGTGTAACCCTCTATTAACAACACTAATCAGCTCTTGTTCTGATACATCTGAGAGTATCTATTTCTCTCAGTGCAATCCTTTTGCTTTTATTTTGAACTATAATGTATTGCAAATTAAACTTGTAAAACAAAAAAAAGTTTGAAAAAAAAAAAAAACTGACTCTTCTGAAATCACCTCATCCTGTTTCAGAACCCCGTTCCCCCCAAACCTCCGGTTCCCAAGAAACCACTGCCTGTGGATCCTTCATCCCACCCTCCTCCACCCCCACTGCTGGGACATCCAGGACCTGCCGCATCTTCATCATCTTACTCGCGTAACCCTGCGTCAGCTGCTGCTCCTGCCAGGTGAAAGGACTGATGCTTTTTCCCCCCCGCAATATTATGCAACAAGAAAGTGAATAAAATATTGTTTATGGAAAAAGTGTAATCTGATAAAAATCTTATTTCTATGTACAGACCTGCTCCTCATCCGCCTTTACGGAGACAGCAATACCCTAAGAAACCCCACACTCCTCACCAAATATAGTCAGGAAGGAAACTGCAAATTTCTGGACTACAGTTTTTTTCAGTATTTTGTCTTGTTTAATAGTAAAAAATCTGTCCCCTTAAAACAAGATAAATTTGAGAAGAAAAACTGCACAACATATTTAGACTTGTTTTTAGATAATATATTCTGAATATTTAGGGTGTATATATATATATATATATATATATATATATAAATTAAAAATTAAGATTTATACTCTGACTCATGCAGTTTTCCTTCTCATGTAAATGTATTTTAAGGACTTTTATGGCTTCTTATTTTTAATGGGAAACGACAATTTTTTGCTATTTGGACCCACTGTGGGACACTACGTGATGTAGACTTGCACAATTCTATTTGCACTGACCATGAGTGAGGACTTGATTCTGCAGGGTGTACATTAACTCCTGTACAGACCTCTGTTGCTCTGCATCTGGATCAGAACTTCAGCTTACAACTCATCTTGAGGCTTACTGGGCCATCGGTGAAATTACAGACTCCCATGAAGACGAAAGGATGTTATAATTCTGAAGAACTTTGTAAGAGTGGACAACAAATAAGAACTTTTAAACGTTGATATAAAGTTCCTTTTGTGATTCAGATGCTTTGTTCAATGCATGGAAATAGGATATGACAAGATGATGCCTTGAGGAGTCCTGATTTCTTTCTCTGAGATGCTGTATGCATGCTCAATTTGCCTGCCTGTAGATGACCTGAACTTTTCCTACAGAATCTCTTTGGTGCCTAATTACTTTGCCACACAACATCTCCTCAATGATTGTTATAATACAATCGCACCAAAACTGAATTTCAGAACTCTTTGTTTCTAGAGCTGAAAATTCTCCGTAAATTCTGTCTGGTGTATTGCATTCCATTTAACATCAGCTGGTCTCAGTACAGACATTAGCATTGGACACAAACACACGTTCTCTGTAAAGTCTTTACTGTAAAGTAAGGTCTTATATCAGTATCAAGAGACTTCAGATTGTGATTGTAAACGTTGCTGCAGGGACAAAGCTGGCTGATTGGTGGATCGATCAAAGCACTGAGGAAGTGTATTTGAAATATGCAGTATTTTTAATGCAATAAACATGGGATTTATTTTTACAGTTGATTCATGCATGCAGTTTTGATTGCCCTAATGCCTGTATTTTTCCATAATCTATCAAAGTTTTTTTATCCAGCTTTATCACACAGGTTACGACCGTATTAACATTTGCTATATAGCTACATTAAGACGTAAAATCACAGAGGGATGTGACATCAAATTCTTTTATGGTGGTGAGTGGACCATATAAAGTTAAAGCTGCAGTCCGTAAGTTTTGCCTCTTTGTCGCCATCTCTGTTTGAAAACCTGGAATTGCAGCTGCGTGCGGAATTATCTAGCTTGCGTGGGTTGTGAGTCGGCACGGCTCCAGCGCGGATTAATCTAATGTTCTGAAGAGTATGTGTAGCAGTCGGTCACCGCACCGGTGTGGATATTTACTGTACTTCGCAATCACAGATTCTAGCCTACGTCTTGGAATATGACCCAAATAAGAATTTTCCCCGTATACTGCCATCAGAACAAGTAAGTAACAAGTCTGTCACGTTTGTTCTGACCAACTGAGGAAAAAAGCATTACCATAAATCTCGCTACCAATGGTGATTAAATCTAAAGATCGGTTAGCTCATATCACATCAAACCGTTCAAATTATTATTATTGTTATACTTTATTCTCAAATGATTAATGTTAACAACATCAGCATTGGTGACCTATGAGATATGCCTGGCCTTTTTGGTACGCCATGCACTTGGGCCAAAAACAAGACATTCAATTTTGGTGTCAATTTTCACATCAAATTAAATTTACAAAAGTGATTTTATATACATAGAAAGCATATTACAGTTTTTATGAATTGCTAAAACACTCTCAGCCAGATTCTCCCTAGCTTAAACCAATTTGTCGAATAAAGCACTCTTTCTGCTAAACCTTAAACGCGTTCAGGCAGTTAGGCTCTTTTTGCAAAACTCTAAACACATTCTCATTCACTTAAACACTTATCACACTGTAATTCATTTGTGCTGCAAAATGCTAAACACAAGCGGCAAAAGTTAAACACAACTAAAGCACAGTTGTCATCGTTTACACACGATTCAAAATTGTTCACAATTGTTTCTAATGATGTGATCAAACCAACTGTACAAAATATGAGCCAGTTCAGAGTGCACAAGTGGCACAGGTGAATGATGAATGAATGATGATACAAACAATAGATGCAAACAATCTAAGAAGGAGAGGAGGAAGAGTACATGTAAGAAGTAGAGGATGAGGCGAGAAAGAGTAAGGTTTAGAGAGTGTTAACAAGGCTGGATCTGTCAGACCAGAGGGTTTTTTCTCTTTGTCTAGCAAAAAAGACTACATTACTTGTGATGTGGACAAAGTCTTCAGGCCGGACTCAAGCACAAAGACATGATGCTGAGACAGAATGAATCTCTCATTGACCCTGGTTTTATAATTCCACAACTTACAGTATTTGAGTGTACTGTAAGTAACATACTATTCATTTAGAGTTGTATTTGACCTTTTTGGCCTCTGCAGTTGGACTGCAGTATTTTTGCAGTATCCATGTGCTGAATATATACATTCAGTACTATTCAATATTCAGCACAATACTATTCTTGCAGTACATGCAGGCCTATACAATATATTCTTAGTTGCAATTACTATACTTTTTTACAGAATTGCAAAATTGATTACTCAATACAATATACTTTTTTCTGTAATGTTCTGGATGCTGTGTTCTCCATTTTTCTCTGTAGTGTCTAATGAATGCTCTGTAGTGTTTATTTTATTGACTCGTGTGTGTGATCTGAGAGCACGGTTTGATTTTGAGTGCAAGTGAAATGGTTTTGCAGTGATTGTTTGATTTTGATGGAAGAGTCAGAGGTTTCGTGAATTTAGTTTGAGTATTTGGATTTGTGTTTAAGGTTTTGAGAAAATGAGTGATGGTTTCAAGAAATGTGTTTTAGCAATTCAGAAAAACTGTAACAGAATTGCAAAATTGTATACTCAATACTGTGAGAAAAGGCTATAAACGATCCGCCACCTGCAGGATCCTCTCATGCGATAGCCTAGTAACCGGGACAACTTCTTTGTTTACAGACGTGACATAATGACGCAGTGCCAAGCTTGAATTTCAAAACCTACCAGTACCACTCAAATTAGAAAACATTATTATAAGCTAACCGTTGTGAATCGGGCTAAAGGAAGGCGATAGTTTCGAACACCGGCTAGTTATGTACTTGCTTAAATATTGATTTCGGATCATTTTTAACCAAAAAAAATTACGCACTGCAACTTTAAATAAGCATTTATTTTTGTGAGCCGTAATCACTTCAATTGCTACTGTAATACATTTACAATCAATGCACATAGAGACACTAGTCTCAAGAATGCAATAATTGAAAACAATCAGGCATGTTTAAGGACATAAGTGATAAAGCAAGTTGGACAAATAAAATTCTTACACAAATACATGGATTATTCACACCATATGAATACTCAGTGGCAATGTTTACAATATCTTTTGCAGGTAATGGCGACAAGCCAACTTGTGGGCAATTCACGTTCAAATTTATATGCATGTATTACAAAATTTGCCATTCAAACTAACAGGTGGAAAAGGTTTAAGGTCCTATGATGAAGGAATCAGCCTGTAATATCTGAACCAATCAAAATTACAACTTTCAGGAACATTTATTCAGTGTTTCCCAATAACTAGGAAAGCAGTGCAAATTAAACCTACCATTGGTAACAAACAGTAAAACATTTTTTACATAAGCATGTATATCTACAATATAAAAACATTCATTTATATCCTATTGGTGCAAAAAGGTTAGGCTCTAGTGCATTAAGCCTAGAAGTTTGAAAAGCCACATGATAAGAAAATCTTCAAATTCAGAAAATAAAGAGGAATTATATATCTGCATTATACTTGCGCTGTTGCATTGATTTGTGCATTAACAGTATTTCTATTATGTATGTGTTTAAGAGGTGAATAACAGGTCAAGATGGACTTCCACTCTTGATGGCTGTTTACTGCCCACATGTCACTAGAAAACAAAGTTCATCTTAAAACCATTTAGTTAATGTCTCTCTCTAGTGGACTTATGATGCATGAGCATCCTGTGACATTATACAGTTTCACAGGTCCACAGCTAAAGGGATAGTTCACCCAAAAATGAAAATTTGATGTTTATCTGCTTACCCCCAGGGCATCCAAGATGTAGGTGACTTTGTTTCTTCAGTAAAACACAAACAAAGAATTTTAACTCAAACCGTTGTAGTCTGTTAGTCCTATAATGTCAGTGGATGGGAATCACGGCTTTGAGACTCAAAAAAACATACACAAACAAAACCAAATCAAAGCCTGCGGCTCGTGACGATACATTGATGTCTAAAGACACGAAACGATCGGTCTGTGCAAGAAACTGAACAGTATTTATATCGTTTTTTACCTCTGAT
>NW_015654935.1:468141-488643 GCF_001515625.1 Sinocyclocheilus rhinocerous
TAAAGCAAGAAGAAGACGCCTCACGCCCGGAAGAAGAAGACGCGAACGCACTCAGGACAGTTCAGACATTGCGATATAAATACTGTTCAGTTTCTTGCACTGACTGATCGTTTTGTGTCTTTACACATCAATGTATCATCACGAGCCGCAGGGTTTAATTTGGTTTTGTTTGTGTATGTTTTTTTGAGTCTCAAAGCCGTGATTCCCATCCACTGACATTATAGGACTGACAGACTGCAACGGTTTGAGTTAAAAATCTCCGTTTGTGTTCTACTGAAGAAACAAAGTCACCTACATCTTGGATGCCGGTAAGCAGATAAACATCAAATTTTAATTTTTGGGTGAACTATCCCTTTAACAGGAAGCAAGACTGCTAATGTAGCAAAAACTGTAGGTTAAAAATCATGCCTTACCTCAGAGGAGGATTTCCTGATTGAAATTATTCAGAGATGACTAACCGAAGGCACATGAGAGTTTAAAGCACCTGCTGTACTAAATCCGGATTATTTCTAAAAATCACCTTATCTTAATGTCTGGCAACTTTCTCAAATAAATGCCAAATTTCTTCAGAATTCTACTGTATTCATTCTAGATATGACCGAACAAGGGAGCATATGAACCATTTTAAATTCACAGCATAGTAGATCAGTCTAAAGGCAAGGTCACGTCTGAGACAATTCAACGACATAACTATAGCAGTGAGGTTAGACTAGGTTATACTTCCCAGAATGCTCTGCTTTACAGCTGGGACTGGGTAGTGATGTGCCTGATGTCATGTAAAGAGGTGCAGAGGTTGTGAAACAGGGTTTCAGCATCTGTCTCTGGGTTGGACTTCCAAGCGGTGCAGGACGCAACGATTCTGGATGCGAATAAAGAATAAATTAAATACAGAATTTAATTAAATTAGATTAATATTACAATTAATGATAATAATATGACAGAAGAAATTACTGGTCAAACATTTAGAATAAGACTTTTTGAAAGATTTTTTAATGTTTTTAAAAGAAGTCTCTTATGCTTACTAAGGCTGCATTTTATTTGATCAAAAATACAGTAAAAACAGTAATATTGTGAAATATTAACATTTAAAATAACTTTTCTATTTGAATATATTTTAAAATGTAATATATTTTTATGAATTTTCGTAGAATATCATACTAGGTAGTGTATATAGAATTCTAAAATATATTGTAATATCTAAAATTTTAATGACATAAACTGATATGAACCAACCTGTCATCACGAATGCGGTAGAAAAACCCATATCCGTGCGGCACCATGGGTGCAACTGCTCCCAATACAGTGGTGTAGCCCACCAGACTAGTGGAAAGCACAAAACTCCCACCTCCTCCACTGTAAATACAAAACGACACTAGAGGGGTTGCAGTAAACTGCCTTTACAGCAGTACACACAAATCAATACCCTGGCAATGAACCATGGGAATTAAAGTGTTGGGCCAGACCTCTTAGTATAGAGCGAATCTGTGTAGAGTTCAGGCACAGAAAGACCCTCCTCCTTGGCAATCAGGTACAAACCCAGGAGGTGTCTGTCAAAGCCTGAAATGTGCAAAGATCATTCAAACATTGGTCCCTGCCATATTATCTATTACACAATGTAAATATTATCACACTGACACACACAAACCTTTTCCATCCTGTGCCTCTGCCATCAGCTTGTTATGTTTTCTGAAGGCTGCATTTAAAGCTTGCCTTTTCTCTTCAGTCTGTATAAAAAAAGACAACAAAAAAGCCATCAAAGCAAACCAAATGTCAAGAACAGTGTTTCTCAACCAGGAGCCTGGGGCCTCAGCAAACTTAAAATTATTTAAAATAAGAGGGAAAAAAAAGTAAAAATGCACTAAACAACAAAAAAATCAAGATTAATCCCCTAAACTTTTTTTTTTCTTTGAAAACCAGGGTTCCCATGCTTTTGGAAAACCTGGATATATTATGAGGTGTCCTGATTTTAAAAGTGTGATTTCCAAGTTCTAAAATATTTAATTGGGTAGAAATTTTGAGTAAAAATATTTTCAAATATTAGCCAGTAAATCATAAATGTCATGTACATTTACTGGTTAAAAAAAAAGTAAGATCCCCAAAGAACATTCAGCTCTTAACTTCTGCAATTCTGAAACGTGTTTTAATTTAATTATAACTAGCAGATGTACCACAGTAAACAAGTGAAACACAAAAGGAAAAAATTTGCAAAATGTCCTTGCCGCTCTTTTCCAAATAATGAAAGGGAATGGAGATGAGGGCTGTCAAGCGTTAAAAAACAAAGCCAAAAAAACAATAAAAATAGTGAGCTATTCCAAAGATACCATACGACCATATGATAGCTTTGTGTGAACACCAGACTGAAATTTAAACCGTTATTTGCTGAAAATCTTTGCCACAATGCTGCAAAACACCTTCATGCTCCTGTAATATAGAGCACAAGCCGTATGGACAACTTTATGATTCTCTAATTATGATACTCTTTCACCGTAAGAAAGAGAATGGTTCATACAGGTTTGGAGGATGAGTAAATGATGACAGCATTTTAATTTTCAGCTGTACTAACACTTTATTTATTAGACACAAGGCACTCACAGTGGCTGTAGGGTTCAACATGGTTCTGCACCAGTGCTGAGCCTCCACAGTGCAGGGCCTCATGGTCTCTGTGCGGCCATGATAGAAACGGCGTGTTGTGGCGGTCTCATAACAACTACCAGGCCTGAGAATGAAAGAGAGAAAGATGCCAGACTTAGCTAGGGCTGTGTTTTGATTTTTCAGTCAGGCAGTTATCTGACACACTTACTTTCCGTGTAGCCTGTAGTATGATAACTGCAGAGCCAGCTGTACGAATGTGTCAGGGTGAAGCTTTCTCTTCTTAATGGCTGCTTTTCCAAAGGAGGTGAAGGTATAGCTGACAACCTGCAGGTCCTGAGACTGTAGATACAGACGCTTTGAGATGAGTGCTTTTAATTATGTTTACTAAAAACCACGTCTGATTACAGCATATTGTGTTTGTATTCATGCATTATGGGACTGCATAACAAAGACTCATTAACAATATGTGTTACTTACACTTTTGCTGTACTGTTCTTTGACCAGGGCGATGTCTCTCCTCACCCGCTCATCCACGGTGAATATCAGCTCCTCTGGCACAGGCATCTCACGCACAACCTTTGAACCCTGGGAGTCATATAATAATTTCAACATGCACAGTCACGCATATAAAATGACATACACAAATAAACATAAACACAGTCTTACCTTCCACACTCCACCACAGGCCCTCAATTTTTCATCTACATAATATCCATTAGATACCAAAACCATGGCATCATATGGCGCATGCTTTAAAACAAACAAATACATTGACAATAATGACATTAAAATGTGATTATTATTCATTTATGTATTTATATCATGACTGACACAGACATGGACTGCAATAACTACTGGTAACATTAAGACTTAAAAACGTGTTTTCTGATCACATTAATCAAAATAATGTCATGTTTGGAATGAATGCACACATAATCACTGAGTGTGACATAATTATACTTCATTTCACTTCACACTGTGTGATAAAATTACTATTCAGGGGTTGATAAGATTTTTTAAATGTTTTTGAAAGAAGTCTCTTATGCTCAAAAAATACAAAATACAGTAGGAATAATACAGTATATAATACAGTAAGGATTCTGAAACATTATTACAATTAAATTATTATTACAATTTAAAATCTGAAAAATTAAAAAGCTGAATTTTAAGCAGCCATTACTCCAGAAACCATTCTAATATGCTGATTTGCTGCTCAAGAAACATTTTCTATTATTATCAATGTTGGAAACAGTTGCCTAATATTTTTGTGGAAAGCATGATACATATTTTCAGGATTCTTTGATGAATTTAAAGTTCAAAAGATCAGCATTTATTTGAAATAGAAAAGTTTGTAACAATGTAAAAGTCACTTCTGACCAATTTACTGCATCCTTTCTGAATAAAACTATTAATTTTCCCAAATTTCCCAATTTTTGAACAGTAATAATGTATGTAAAAAATATACACAAATTCTAAAAATGCTGCCATAATCAATGGTTGTATTTACATCACAGTTAGAAGCGAAGGTCCCATTAGAGAAGCAGATGAGATTGTAAGATTTATCACCCCAGCGGATCGTGGGGTCACCAGTTAATGCCAGGTGGGTCAACTATCAAAAGAGAGAGATTGTAAAAATGTGACATTCATGACTGTCCTCGTACAAGTGTGTATGTATTGTGCTCAACCTGTGTGTAGTTTTCAGGGCTGGAATAGGGCTTGGCATCGTCCAGGGCGAGCACAAATAAAGAGCTCTGAATGGTCTCTAGTATGGTCTTATTCACAGGATCAATGGAGATCAGATACTCCCGAGCCTGAAGAGACAGACACATGAAAAATCTCAACATGATAACCCTTCAGCAAAAATTCATAAACTGTTGTTGAAACTCTAGTGAAGGTCTTTCACAATATTTTCACATCCTTTGTAGAATGTAGAATGAGATCATTTGCATACTGTACTGTGATTGGTTGTGGTGCTTCCGTGGAGGGCGTGGCTCTTACCTTTGCCCAATGTGTCCTTTCCTCAGCGGTGAGAGCGCTCACTCCATCCCCCTCCGGCTCTCCATCACAGCATTCTTTAATGTAAGTGAGCTGCCTAAAGAAAACAAGGACTATGTGTGGAATAGCGTGCCGCTTTGCTGCAGTATATAGCATGCATACTGTGCACATTCCATATAGTTCACTACCATGCAAACGTTTGGAAACGTCATGCAAGACATTTTAATGTCTTTGAAAGAAGTCTCTTATGCTCATTAATTTGGCTGCATTTATTTGATCAAAAATAGAGGAAAACAGTAATAATGTGAAATATTACAATAATTGAAAATGTCTGTTTTCTTTTAGAATATATTTTTAAATGCAATTAATTCACGTGATGGCAAAGCTATCAGGAGTCATTACTCCAGTCTTCAGTGTCACATGATCCTCCAGAAATCATTCTAATGCTGATTTGGTGCTCAAGAAACATTCCTTATTATCAGTGTTGAAAACAATATTAATTTTGAAAATTTACATTTGGATAAAAATGTTGAATGGACACCACTTGAAGAATTTAACACGTAACATGATGACAATAATGTAGCATACTACTATGTGGAGCATTTATCATACAATATTGTTTGGAATAATAGTAGGCAGTATACAGTAACAGTGTATACCCCGCAGTATTCAGGAAGTAGTATTCTAGTATTCCATTCAGAATACAGCCAAGAACAATGATTGTGCATAATCACACAAAATAAAGACATATAGATTTCACTGGATCAATAAAACCAATATGCTGAATCATTGAAAACTAGGACACTTGGCACTATACCTCAACAGCTCTGGGGCAGTGAGGATACGGCCATCACAGAGAGCGTCAAATGTGAAGACCCTCCCACGACACATCACTATCATGTGAGAAGGGCAGGGTCCTTCGCTCTCTACAACACAGTGATCACACATCCAGCATAAAGGAACATATGGACACATTTATGCATACAAACAAGCATGCACATGCCTAACCTGTTTTGAAGAAGTTGAGGATGGTGTCTTTATTGACACCAGGCACTTTGCAGGTGCAGAAGAGCATGCGGAACTGATCCATGTCAAAGGGCATAGTTCCTGCTTTATGAATGCCAAGCCTCTCCCTAATGAGTATCAGCAAATACAAACAAATAGCCATATTACGCAGTTAATATATTACTAATGCAGACAAAAACAAGCCATTCACAATCAGAAATAAATAGAAATTAGACACTTTTGAAAGACATTTACTACACTGGCTGTCTCTTCGTTCACATAAACGATCACTTACGTGCGGATAAGGTCCCAGTACTGGAGGGTGAACCACAAATTCAAGCTGGTCCTCTCCAGCTGTGTGCCATCACGTACAGGCCAGCAGTGCTCCACGTAGGCTGTAGGACCTCCAAAATTCACATTCAGCTGAGAGGGGATGCGTGCCTCTAGATATGCTGTGTCCAGCCACCAGTCTTCAAGCTGAAGAAGAACAAATGCCAGGTTCAAATAAAGTCTATAAACTACATACGAAAATACATGGCAGTTAAGTGATTCCATAGTCTGGCTCAAACAGAACGGTGCGCAAAAAAACAAAAAAAGTCCTATTACCCAGTTGCGCCTGCTCTTGGCTCTCCTCAGAAGCTTCTGTTGTAGCTGTTGTCCGATGCCCTCCTCAAAGCGTTTCACAATAGCCTCTGTGGCTTGAAACTCCTCCTCAGATGCAAAAGGTTTTACTGGAAAAATAATAATAATAATAACGCAGTTTCCCAGCAAGGTGAACACATGTATTTTACTCATTGCATTATACAATAAACTTAATGTCTTTTCTGAGAAAAAAAAAGTTTTAAAAAAGTAAAAAACATTTAGTTGTTTAATAATACCCAATAGAAGTTGCAAAACACAGTTACAATTTATTTTATTTATTTTTTAATATTAACATTTCATTCAATGTTGCTCACAAATCTGACCAACAATGTTATGTTAATGTATGAACAATAAACTTACATGTAATAAAATATTACATGTACAAATTGTGGTATTTTATAATATAAACTACCATCATTTGTACATGTAATATTTACAGTTCCATAAAAGTAAATAAATAATCATAAATATCATAATATATAAACTTTATATATTATGATCAGTCTTATTAGATGCCTTTTATGGAACACTGACAGACCAGAGTCATTTTAGTATTATTTATATTATAGTATTTTTTTATATTTTAAATCAGCTTTTATTTTTATAATTTTTGTTTTCAGTCTAATTAAAAAAAAAAAAAAAACTGAAATTTTAGTAATTGTTTCATCTTTTTTATTATTTTTACAATATTTCTATACAGCTTTATTTATTTAATGTTCATTTTAGTTTAGGTAACTTTAGTACTTCAGCTTAAACATGTTGTGCCTGTGTGTGTGTGTGTGTGTGATTAAATTCAATGATTTTTAATAGAAGGACAAACTAAAACAGCTCAGGCAGTGCCTGTATTTACTATTTAAAAATTTATTAAAGTGTGTCTGCACTTTAATAGTCAACAACTCCGTGTAAAAGCCATCAACAACTCTTTTTTTCTTTAAGCAAATTTGATTTCTATCCCATGTAACACACAGTGAGCAGATTGCAGGTTTGTGCTCGAGGGCTTATGTTGACCTCTCACCTGCATGCAGGTATTTGTCCAGTGAGTCGTGTAGATCGGGCACAGGCAGAGGAGGGAGGCTGCTCTGATACTGAAATGTCCGCTCCGCACTGGACTCGAACACCTGATTATCCATTATTACTGGACTGATTCAACTGCCAATCAAATCAGACGAATAGCCAGAAAGACTCAGTAGCAGCATGTCCATTCGTATGACGAGATTACAAATACACTTCTACACAATCTGTTTGGGTTTACTCCCCCTAGAGACGTCCTGCACTTGACGCAGTGACTTTCAGTGCAGGATTCACTCTGTATTTAAAGCAGTAATGCATAAATAAATGACTGAAATCACTTCATCAGGCATATACATATACAAAATTCAAAACGCATAAAAACATATGCTGGTCATGATGAACAGACATAATATAAACAAAAACATTTTCGAAGTGACTAACCTCAGTGAGACAAGAGACTGTAGCAATGCAGAAACAGAAACGTCTTGATACTTTACTGAAGAACCTCGACGTGCAGATTCAACGCCAGATCGGGACTCGCTCCCGTTACCTTTGCCCTAATTACTGAACGTGAAGTCAAAAACAATAACAATGACTCGGTCAACATGGCTGCCTGCCTGAACAGATTTCAAAATACAGGTTCTGCGGGACCGTGACGGCAAGCAGCGAATCATGAATGAATGAATGAAATATTCTGTGTTCATTTAGGCTAAATAAATGTTTTCAGACATTTTTGAACATTTTCCAGTAACACAAAAAGCGCTGTTATTAATTCTTTAATAAATGTGTGGGATTACAACAAAATCATTATGTTCAAAAACGTTTTAAAACGTACAGATTCATTCATTCATTCAAATATCATGAGTCACGAACGTCATGAAGTTTTTCTTAGGAAAACTCCATTTGACTTAAAACGCCAATTTTCACGAAAAAGTCAAAATATGTGATAAAGAATTTTGTAAATAAATAAATAATCTTTAATACAGAAATTGATATGTTTATCTTAAAATGCTTTTAAGCCATTTTGTTTGATTTACTTTCTTTAATGTAGGCTACATTGTAATACAATAAATGATCCAGACAAAAATAACATGTCACAGTCACATCATTGACTATATATAGCCTAAAGATATATATAAAAATGATTTTATACTGTGTTTAAACAAAACAACTTTTGACTTGAAAAAAGGTCATTTAAATAACAGGTACTTAAATCAATGGTTTGTTACAATTACACCTGATTGATTCACTCAAGAGTTTTCTGGCATCTGTTCCCGAGTGCTGATTTTTCCCTGATTTGGCAACACTGTACAAAGCCTGGCCTTGGCAAAGTGTCCATGTCTTGCATTCTGCATCCGATCCAAAGAGCTGTTGTGATGACTACGCTTCAGTGAGCACACTGAGAGGACAAAGAAGCTCTTTGTGTGTAAGGGCACAATTACTGGTCCTCAAGTCTGAGGACTCAGCTAATACTACTGAAGCAATACATGAAAACGCCCATAATATAAACAAAAACATTTTCGAAGTGACTAACCTCAGTGAGACAAGAGACTGTAGCAATGCAGAAACAGAAACGTCTTGATACTTTACTGAAGAACCTCGACGTGCAGATTCAACGCCAGATCGGGACTCGCTCCCGTTACCTTTGCCCTAATTACTGAACGTGAAGTCAAAAACAATAACAATGACTCGATCAACATGGCTGCCTGCCTGAACAGATTTCAAAATACAGGTTCTGCGAGACCGTGACGGCAAGCAGCGAATCATGAATGAATGAATGAAATATTCTGTGTTCATTTAGGCTAAATAAATGTTTTCAGACATTTTTGAACATTTTCCAGTAACACAAAAAGCGCTGTTATTAATTCTTTAATAAATGTGTGGGATTACAACAAAATCATTATGTTCAAAAACGTTTTAAAACGTACAGATTCATTCATTCATTCAAATATCATGAGTCACGAACGTCATGAAGTTTTTCTTAGGAAAACTCCATTTGACTTAAAACGCCAATTTTCACGAAAAAGTCAAAATATGTGATAAAGAATTTTGTAAATAAATAAATAATCTTTAATACAGAAATTGATATGTTTATCTTAAAATGCTTTTAAGCCATTTTGTTTGATTTACTTTCTTTAATGTAGGCTACATTGTAATACAATAAATGATCCAGACAAAAATAACATGTCACAGTCACATCATTGACTATATATAGCCTAAAGATATATATAAAAATGATTTTATACTGTGTTTAAACAAAACAACTTTTGACTTGAAAAAAGGTCATTTAAATAACAGGTACTTAAATCAATGGTTTGTTACAATTACACCTGATTGATTCACTCAAGAGTTTTCTGGCTTTACTTTCTTTAATGTAGGCTACATTTTAATACAATAAATGATCCAGACAAAAATAACATGTCACAGTCACATCATTGACTATATATAGCCTAAAGATATACAGTGGGTACGGAAAGTATTCAGACCCCCTTAAATTTTTCACTCTTTGTTATATTGCAGCCATTTGCTAAAATCATTTAAGTTAATTTTTTTTCCTCATTAATGTACACACAGCACCCCATATTGACAGAAAAACACAGAATTGTTGACATCTTTGCAGATTTATTAAAAAAGAAAAACTGAAAAATGCTCAGTATTTAGTAGAAGCACCCTCTTGATCTAATACAGCCATGAGTCTTATTGGGAAAGATGCAACAAGTTTTTCACACATGGATTTGGGGATCCTCTGCCATTCCTCCTTGCAAATCCTCTCCAGTTCTGTCAGGTTGGACGGTAAACGTTGGTGGACAGCCATTTTTAGGTCTCTCCAGAGATGCTCAATTGGGTTTAAGTCAGGGCTCTGGCTGGGCCATTCAAGAACAGTCACAGAGTTGTTGTGAAGCCACTCCTTCGTTATTTTAGCTGTGTGCTTAGGGTCATTGTCTTGTTGGAAGGTAAACCTTAGTTCCAGTCTGAGGTATATAAAAATGATTTTATACTGTGTTTAAACAAAACAACTTTTGACTTGAAAAAAGGTCATTTAAATAACAGGTACTTAAATCAATGGTTTGTTACAATTACACCTGATTGATTCACTCAAGAGTTTTCTGGCATCTGTTCCCGAGTGCTGATTTTTCCCTGATTTGGCAACACTGTACAAAGCCTGGCCTTGGCAAAGTGTCCATGTCTTGCATTCTGCATCCGATCCAAAGAGCTGTTGTGATGACTACGCTTCAGTGAGCACACTGAGAGGACAAAGAAGCTCTTTGTGTGTAAGGGCACAATTACTGGTCCTCAAGTCTGAGGACTCAGCTAATACTAATGAAGCAATACATGAAAACGCCCTGCAGAATTTAATATTGTGTTAGGGTATATAAAATAAACAGGAGAACCTTACCATGATATTTGACAGCTTTATTCAATTACAATATTATATGCTTACATCTTTAGGTCTCATCTGACTTGTAATGAGATAGAATCAGGTGGTATCTCTATGAAGCCAAGTTAATTATCTTTTAATCTGTTAATCTATATCACATAAAAAGAAAAAAAAAAGAAAAAAAAACTAATCTTGTAGCTTTTTCATAATGAAATTGTAATATCTACTTAAAACTAAGGAGATCTTTTCCCCCCCCATCACATTCCATACTTTTCAATGGCTTCCTTGGCCAGGGAAATGTCGGCATTCATGGCATCTTCATTTGACATACCTGTTGGAGAAAAGAGTGAGGACTATATGAATCAAGCCATCATCAGAAACAGTTGAAGGAAGGGGTTCGTATAACCATAGCGGAGTACAAATCTGAATACAATTTACATTAAAAAATACAAACAAGTGCATGTGAGTGGTTACTGAGCAAGCTGTGCAGAGTACAACTATGACATGGTTTTTTCTTCTTCTTACCTTTCCTTGAATTCCATGCCTCCCATTTGGCTTTTCCTTTCAACTCTGTGATTCCAGGTTTCTCTGCACAAAACAGAACATACAGAATTGGCACTATTATATCTAAGCATCAAGCTCATATGGTTTACAAAAAAAAAAAGATTTATATTGGCCTACAACAATTACCAATATGAATGTCCCCAACGATGGCTTGCTTGTAGAGGCCATACAAATCCAGCAGCTCTTCGTCTGTAGGTCTGGTCTTCACTTTCTTTACATCCTCTGCATACTGCTCAAATTCAGCCTATAGCCATAGACATCATGACTTTTTTTTTTTTCTGTGATCCTACAATAATATAATCAAGCTCTACACTTCCAGCAAAAAAAAAGAAAAAGAAAAAAGCGTCACATAGTCTGATCCAGTGGCATAGGCAGAATTTTATTTTTGGGTGGGCCAGGGCAAAAGTGAGCGGGCACTATAACTAACGGACAGAGTCGGACTCAATATTCAGGTCAATCCAATCTTCTTTCAGTTTTCTTTCCCTCGTCAGTGCGAGTTTTTAAAAGTCCTTTTTACAGAATTATGCAACTCTGTCAAGAATTCAAAAACACATTTTATTTATTTGAGATGTTATAATAGCTTTGTAATCGTGTTAAAATATATTAAACAATAATTATTTAACAAATATCATATTTGTATAATAAACTGGGGGGGCCTATATTCATCAGAGCGGACCTGTGCCTGCCAGGCCCGTCCGCTGCCTACGCCCCTGACCATTTTGCCCCACAAAGCACATTCTTAATCACTATCATGCATTATTCCTAGACTGTACGCAGCCTGTTTAGTATCAGTTAGTATCAGTTTAGTAACAGTTTTGCGTGCCAACATGAATGCTCTTTGTACCATATAAACCTTGAGAGACGGGCTTTCTCAAGTCTGATTTATCAACTACAAGACTTTCATATGAAATTAATTGTTTGTGGGTAGCCTATACATCGCGCAACTTTTTGCTAGAGCAAGAGTGGAAGACAAAATGACGTAATACATTCACGAGCGCACATCCAGAAGCTGCAGATGAAAACAGCACGAAAACGACACTGATCTGGATGCGTAATATGCGCCTGAGCACACAGAGAATAAAATTAGCGTTTGCTTATACAGCAAAATCTAATGCAGTATTATAATAATACTGAGCTTGTAATCTTTAAAATCCTACCTATTTATAATCAGCTGTGGACTTAAAGGAATATCCAAATGGTTTGTTATTCATGCACTAGCTACATCTCAACAAAAGCAAGGGACGTGAAATTAAAAGAGAACGGTGCAGTTATATAGCCTACCTTCAAAGTCATTTTCTTAGGCGAGTACAGTGCGGCTGGGCGCGTCAGCTAGAACGTAGCGTAGATGCACTGATGAATAGAGTTTACGAGGACTCCGCGCGGAGCTCCAGTGCGCTGCTGTGGAGCTGAGCGCTGATTGGCTGATGGAACGTCCGAGGGTGAAACCCAGTGAACTTCCGCTTATTCCAGTTCTATGGTGAAAACAATTAATTAAATTCCAGCATTGTGCCTTTAACTTTCACATGCAGCTTTACGTAACACGAGATCCAGTATTTACTCAAAAAGCATATAAATGGCTAAATGATTAACTTAACTGTCACCCTGTCAACTGTCAACAGTTTACTTCACTATATTACAATTAAATCCTAATCTAATCATGACAAACTATATATCGTTGGAAAGGTCTAAGACTCCTAAATAGATATTTTACCACTGTTTTTTTTTTGTTTAAAAATTATGTTGGAAAAGTAATAGATTAATTTATGACAAGAGTGTACCTCAAAAATCTACAACATAACAGGAGTTCTGACCTTTGTCACAAAAAAGTCTTCTTCGTTGCCTTTTTCTCTATCACACTTTAGAAATCATCAGAAAATATATATCAATTGAAAACTTAAAATCTCAAAATTCATCCTTTGAAACCCATTTTAAAATCAGATATTGCATTACCATGAAAATGGTACATCAAAATCATGTTACAAAATGTTTTCATTCATGAATTATAAAAATTTAAGTTTGGATAGTGCACTTTCACGTCTATTTTCAAAAATGTGAGTGACAGTTAAGGGGTTAATTGATATTAATCTTTTTTATTTTATTTTGATTTTTTTTAGACTGAACCTGCAAACAATGGGTAGACATATTTCTATTTTCTACTTATATAATATAAACATAAAAACAAATCAAACAAAGCTGAGTTTTTTTTAAACCAAAATCTTGATATAAAATGTATTTATTTATTTTTTTTTCTTTATTGTATTTTTTATATAATTTTCCAGTAGACCAAACAATGAATAATACAATAATAAAACAAAGTGTAGCGAATCAGCTCATGGGGAAATATGAATAATTAATCATAACTAGTTATAATTAATTATAAATATTTAGATCCGCTGTAGATATTTACTTGACCTCTCAGGGTCAACTGTCTGAATGAAAAATGGTGTGTCTGATTGGTCCAGACGCTACAAAAGTGCTCATCAATATTAGGAAAAACAAAACAAAACAAAACAATAATGCTGGAAAATAAAATCACATAGTTTGCTAAAGAAGTCTTACAATACCAAAATAAACAGCAGTGTCAGGACCACTGATCTATAATAGAGAATTTATATTTATGTATTTATATTTATATAGGCCTAGTCATTTATATAGATTGGTTGTCAGGACACAAAAAGCACAGTTTACGTAACTAGTTTCTCTCCCTCTCTCTCTATTTAAAAATACAGTTTGTTGTTTAGAATGGTAAATTATAGAAATACTTTTAAAAGCCAGTGAACTTTTAATTGAATCAGATCAAATTCAAGTCAAAATAGTTATATTTATATCATTAATAATAATAATAATAATATAAATTCTATATTTTGTTTCTTATAAAATATTTATGAGCTATATTTGTAAATTATAGTACATGACTAAAATGATATCCAGCCAACAGCTCTGCGGACAGTCCGTCACTAGATGGCAGTGTGTATTTTAGGAACCTTGAACGATTTATGTGACCACAGAAAAAGACCTTCAAAAACAACATGTCTGCGCACGGAGGAATGTGCACACGCTTTGGAAATTAAACCTTTAACGGCTGATATCAGGCTATTTTATTAGGTTTGTATAACTGCTGATAACTATACGTCTTGGTTCATATAAAAAAAAACTATATAAAAGAGTTTTAATGTGATGTTGCATGCCTCATTGAGCTTATTATAATTATTAATGCTGAATTTTGCTTAAAAGCAGGTTTCCAGAAAGAATGTCTACCCCAGCGAAAGGAGCAACGAAGAAAGAAAAAAAGAAGCCCATACCAGTGAAAACTTCACTGAATAGCCCATACAGCATTCACTGGAGTCCACTGGAAAGAGAACACAAGCATTTCATACTGAACACACTTAAAGTCAAACTATCCGCTGTCGGGCTTCAGAAACAACGTGTCAATAGGTTTCGCGAGTGGGGCAGCAGAAGGAGGTCAAGAAAAAAGGCATCAAAACCCACTGAGGACCAAAAACCAGCTCCTGAACCCGCAGAGAGTGTACAGACCCCCTCTAAGCCCACCGAGCCGTGCTGGACCATCCCGACCGTGAGGAAACAGCTGGCCATCGGCATCAACGAGGTCACCAAAGGCCTGGAGAGGAATGAACTGAGTTTGGTGCTCGTGTGTAATTCGGTAAGGCCAGCACACATGACGTGCCATTTAATCCCGCTGAGTAAAACGAGGTCGGTGCCCGCCTGCCAGGTGCCCAGCCTGAGCGAGAGTCTCGCGGGGCTGCTGGGTCTCAAGTGCGTCCTGGCGCTGGGATTCAAACGCGGCGCCGAGGTGTTCGAGGATGTGGTCCGCGCGATCACACCTGTGGTTCCGCCGCTCAAAGTGGCTTGGATTCCGACGGATTCAAAAGCGAAAGCCGAGGAAAAGCTGGCCGACACGTTAAAGGGGCAGAAAAGGAAATTAGAAGAAATGTCGGATGAAGCCACTGACTCGTCGCCTTTAATCCTCCAGCCTCTGAAAGTAAAGAAAATCATCCCGAATCCTACGAAAACCAGAAAGCCGAAAAAGAAAGGAAAGCAAAAGTGCTCAACAAGTGTTTAACCTGTGCTCTATGAACGCAGGTTACTATATAGTGTGTTTGGACAGATGTGAATTGTTTAGTATATTTTTATGGATATAAATAGGAAAAAGACCGAGATGAATTGTTTTGTATTTTGGATGCTTTTATTCAGTCAAATATCCATGCTGGTATACCTTGATGTATATTTTTGTCAATTATATATTTAGGTGAACTATCATGTTTGACATGGTGCTGGTACTTATTCCCATCAGTTCCAACCTGCAATGGAGTTCAATAAAAATACTGTCTTGAGAAAGAGAAAGCTGATCATTTAAAACTACACAATTTGACATTTAAAAAAACAACCTCTCTGAAATAAGGCAAGTACTTCGGGTGTTCTAACCATAACCCACAAGTTCTCAAACCATACAGATTGGAAAAAAAGTTTCATGCTCATTTCATACAGCAAGCCTTAGAAAAACATACGCAAACTGACATTCGCAAAAGTGCCCTGGACGTTATTTAATGAAACCACCGGTTGAAATGTGAAACTTTGAGTGGCGGACCTTTCTTTTTAAGCATGTCTGGGCGTGCGCTTATTTGAAAGCATATTGCAGATTCAGATACATTAAAGCAAACCATGACAAGATAAGCTGTATTAACACAAAATCAGCTTATGCTATATAATAACGTTGTTCACATTTCATTACGCCTCACCAGTGATTGTAACTGAACAGCGAGCAAGCTTTCCTGACCGCATCACTAACAGCATTAGGAGAAATGCTTATATCAAAATGACAATGCACACGATTGTTTAACTCTCCTTGTGCTTAAGTATAGCAAAATTACCAGGGCCTGATCGCAAATGCAACACTTGAATGAGGTTATGGTTTGACTGCAAAGAATACTGACAGAATAAAGAAAATCAAGAATAAATGGAACATGTAACTTAAATACAATTCTAAATATCAGAATTGCTTTACTAAAATTATAATAATTTAAAAACACTACATGGTAAAGAACAGAAATGGGTGGGAAATAGAAGCTACTTAAGGTGTGACAATCATGTCTTCACGAAACAAAAAGTAAAGAAATTTACATTCAAAATTCGAAATGTTTCTTTTGGACACACAAAACCCAAATAAACATATTATTCTTAAAAATGCACCTCAGAGCAATCTGGCCCTTTTATAAACAAGTTGACGTTGTGCTTCAAAATGCAATACATTCTTCCACACATTTAACCATTTACGCTCCCCCTCCCTCCCCTCACACAGACAGCAGAAACTCCAAACGGTATATGACTTTAAAGGCAGCTCCATAGAAAAGACTGGATTTCGACCCCCACCCGTTCATGTTCCGTTGTAAACTTCACAACACGTAATAAATATCTGGCATTAAGTGTACAGCTTGCTAATTCACACAAATGTATCAACACTCCTTCATAATACAAAACAAAACAAACAAAAAGACAAAAACAATGGAATTAAACTTGTTCTGTGAGAGGAAGGATACAGACTGCATTGTTAAGGAAAATAAACGAACACTACGTGTGTGTATGCGTGTATGTATTTATGTATGTGTGTGTATACAGCTTGTGGATGTGTTTGACCTTAATAAATGTTTCTCACATTCTCAGAGAGAGAGAGACACTGGAGTCCACTGGAAAGAGAACACAAGCATTTCATACTGAACACACTTAAAGTCAAACTATCCGCTGTCGGGCTTCAGAAACAACGTGTCAATAGGTTTCGCGAGTGGGGCAGCAGAAGGAGGTCAAGAAAAAAGGCATCAAAACCCACTGAGGACCAAAAACCAGCTCCTGAACCCGCAGAGAGTGTACAGACCCCCTCTAAGCCCACCGAGCCGTGCTGGACCATCCCGACCGTGAGGAAACAGCTGGCCATCGGCATCAACGAGGTCACCAAAGGCCTGGAGAGGAATGAACTGAGTTTGGTGCTCGTGTGTAATTCGGTAAGGCCAGCACACATGACGTGCCATTTAATCCCGCTGAGTAAAACGAGGTCGGTGCCCGCCTGCCAGGTGCCCAGCCTGAGCGAGAGTCTCGCGGGGCTGCTGGGTCTCAAGTGCGTCCTGGCGCTGGGATTCAAACGCGGCGCCGAGGTGTTCGAGGATGTGGTCCGCGCGATCACACCTGTGGTTCCGCCGCTCAAAGTGGCTTGGATTCCGACGGATTCAAAAGCGAAAGCCGAGGAAAAGCTGGCCGACACGTTAAAGGGGCAGAAAAGGAAATTAGAAGAAATGTCGGATGAAGCCACTGACTCGTCGCCTTTAATCCTCCAGCCTCTGAAAGTAAAGAAAATCATCCCGAATCCTACGAAAACCAGAAAGCCGAAAAAGAAAGGAAAGCAAAAGTGCTCAACAAGTGTTTAACCTGTGCTCTATGAACGCAGGTTACTATATAGTGTGTTTGGACAGATGTGAATTGTTTAGTATATTTTTATGGATATAAATAGGAAAAAGACCGAGATGAATTGTTTTGTATTTTGGATGCTTTTATTCAGTCAAATATCCATGCTGGTATACCTTGATGTATATTTTTGTCAATTATATATTTAGGTGAACTATCATGTTTGACATGGTGCTGGTACTTATTCCCATCAGTTCCAACCTGCAATGGAGTTCAATAAAAATACTGTCTTGAGAAAGAGAAAGCTGATCATTTAAAACTACACAATTTGACATTTAAAAAAACAACCTCTCTGAAATAAGGCAAGTACTTCGGGTGTTCTAACCATAACCCACAAGTTCTCAAACCATACAGATTGGAAAAAAAGTTTCATGCTCATTTCATACAGCAAGCCTTGAAAAAACATACGCAAACTGACATTCGCAAAAGTGCCCTGGACGTTATTTAATGAAACCACCGGTTGAAATGTGAAACTTTGAGTGGAGTACCTTTCTTTTTAAGCATGTCTGGGCGTGCGCTTATTTGAAAGCATATTGCAGATTCAGATACATTAAAGCAAACCATGACAAGATAAGCTGTATTAACACAAAATCAGCTTATGCTATATAATAACGTTGTTCACATTTCATTACGCCTCACCAGTGATTGTAACTGAACAGCGAGCAAGCTTTCCTGACCGCATCACTAACAGCATTAGGAGAAATGCTTATATCAAAATGACAATGCACACGATTGTTTAACTCTCCTTGTGCTTAAGTATAGCAAAATTACCAGGGCCTGATCGCAAATGCAACACTTGAATGAGGTTATGGTTTGACTGCAAAGAATACTGACAGAATAAAGAAAATCAAGAATAAATGGAACATGTAACTTAAATACAATTCTAAATATCAGAATTGCTTTACTAAAATTATAATAATTTAAAAACACTGAATGGTAAAGAACAGAAACGGGTGGGAAAAAGAAGCTACTTAAGGTGTGACAATCATGTCTTCACGAAACAAAAAGTAAAGAAATTTACATTCAAAATTCGAAATGTTTCTTTTGGACACACAAAACCCAAATAAACATATTATTCTTAAAAATGCACCTCAGAGCAATCTGGCCCTTTTATAAACAAGTTGACGTTGTGCTTCAAAATGCAATACATTCTTCCACACATTTAACCATTTACGCTCCCCCTCCCTCCCCTCACACAGACAGCAGAAACTCCAAACGGTATATGACTTTAAAGGCAGCTCCATAGAAAAGACTGGATTTCGACCCCCACCCGTTCATGTTCCGTTGTAAACTTCACAACACGTAATAAATATCTGGCATTAAGTGTACAGCTTGCTAATTCACACAAATGTATCAACACTCCTTCATAATACAAAACAAAATGACAAAAACAATGGGATTAAACATGTTCTGTGAGAGGATACAGAGTGCATGTTAAAGAAAATAAACAACACTACATGTATGTGTGTGTATACAGCTTGTGGATGTGTTTGACCTTAATAAATGTTTCTCACATTCTCAGAGAGAGAGAGACAAAGAGAAAGGAGGGGAGACCCGTCAATAACTGGAACAAGACCTAAGAGAGCTGCACAACATAACTCATTCACTTTGAATGAATGTCAGTTTTTCCTCTTTATATTGATTACATCCAAGTCAGAGAATTTGAGATGGACCTCTCGATCACTAAGCATCCAACATGAAGCAGCCAGTTACTGTAAAACAAGGCCAACCTGGGGAGAATGGAGAAGTGAATTAAAACACACTAATTAAAACACACTTTAATATTGTAACTGGTAATGACAGATTATCATCATGTATTCAACATTTATATGGCTTACTTCATAATTATTAATAAAAATGTATATACTATATATAAATAATGTGAAACATTTAAAAATGAGTCATACAATGTTATTACTTTTTAATGTTGATGGAGGGGCACTGCAAAACTGAAATGAATAATAATAATAAAAAATGTATCTACAAGAAAGTTTGAGAGGTTACCCAAGCCACTGATGCGTTTCAAAAGACTTTACACCAGGTGTCTCCAAACTCGGTCCTGGAGGGCCGGTGTTCTGCAGAGTTTAGCTCCAACCCTAATTAAACACGCCTGAACCAGCAAACTAAGGTCTTACTAGGCATGCTAGAAACTTCCAGGCAGGTGTGTTGAGGCAATTTGGAGCTCAACTCTGCAGGACTCCAGCACCGAGTTTGGAGACCCCTGCTTTACACCATGCAAATGTTTATTTAACAAGCATTAAAGGGGTCATATGATGCGATTTCAAGTTTTCCTTTCTCTTTGGAGTGTAACAAGCTGTTTGTGAATAGATAAGATCCCTAAAGTTGCAAAGACTAAAGTCTCAAACCCAAAGAGATATTCTTTATAAAAGTTAAGACTGGTCCACGCCCTCCTAAAACGCCTCATTCAAACACGTCCCCACATGTCTACTTCACAATGTGGGAAGATTTGCATAACACCGCCCAAATGTTCACGCAAAGAAAGAAGGCGTAACTTTATTGTTGCTGCCGCTGCCGCCGCCATGTTGTGAAGACGCTGTAGGTTTCGTTGCGAAAGCGAAAATACTTTGTTTGGCCTTCTAAAAGAGGACACAACTAGAAATCAGTGGTTAAGTTGTATTTACAACACTGTTCCAGAACACTTCAACCCAAATATTCAGATGTGTGCAGCACATTTTATGGAGGACTGTTTCCTGACCCTGGTAGAGTAGACTACAATGTTGCCACTGACGCGAGTTTTGAGCAGTGTAGAGTAGCGCTTGTTTGTCATTTCTCCAATCACAAATGCAGCAAATGCAGACAGTTTACACGGCGCGATGCAACGC